>NW_026712114.1:8308614-8596114 GCF_030504385.1 Musca domestica
GGAATCACGCTAATCTTTCGAACGAATTGAAATTGACAGCTAAAATTTTGTACGCATGTTTATTTTGCCAGTAGGCAGGTTATGTTCGTAAATGGGCCATGTAGGTCCACGTTTTCATATAGCCCCCATATAACGGCACCTCCCGATATTCGGTATTTTAATGATTTTAGCGACATTATTCACCGGAATTGTTTCAAATTTGGTATTTGAAGTTCGTAATGTTCGTAATCTGTAACCGAAAATTGTCTATGCAGGTCTTCGTATAGGCTCAATATATCAATACCTCCCTATATTCGATATTTTGACGATTTTAGGTACAATACTCACTAAAATTGTTTGAGATGTCGTATTTGAAGTTCATAATGTATAGGTCCAAGTCGTATAGATCCAATATAACGGCTATATTCGGCATTTTTAAGATTTTAACAGAATTTTTAACGCATTTTATTTTTTAAAAAATTTCCAAATTCGCTCCAAATGGTGGAGGGTATTCAAAGTTCGGCCCGGCCGAATTTACTGTTTTTTAACTTGTTTTATATTTTCTTTCGAAATCATTTTCTGGATTCTGTGTGCGATTTTTAAAAAAACACCTGTGTGTGCTTTTAATTCAGTCTACCTGTCGCTTTAATAGATTGGAAACAAACACCGGTTACAGTTGAATGCGGCACCTGCCAAAACACACAATGTGGAGTGTGAAAATGTAATTCGTTTTATTGACGGAATGTGTGGAGGGAGGAATGAGATGTTGAATTTATTTCCAGCGAAATTTGGATTAACAGGTGCTTATGGATGAGAATGGTGTAGCAAAACTTAATTAAATTACAAACGAATGTAGCATTGATTTTATTAATAAAATCGAAAGAGTTTGTGGCTAAAATTTTTTTTGGAATTCTGAATATGAAAGGCCTTTAAAGGACCCAAATTTAGGACTTCTCAAGAATTCCAACATTCCCACATATAACTTTCGAAACCTGATTTGGTTGCAATTTTTTTACGCACCGGCAACAATACGAACAAGTTTAAAAGTATCAACCGGTTTTGTCAACAGATGTATGGCCTCAGCCAATGTCCGTTTTTATACCCTCATCCATATACCTAGAGAGGGTATATATCATTTGATACGGCCAAAACGTGTCTCACCGAAAGAACGGTTTTAGACCCTAGGTCTATTTGGAACAAATCCGTTTCAGAATATTTGGAGTCGATCTAGCGATGTTCGTCCGTCCGTCTGGCTTGCTGAAGTGCACGATAATTCCCAAAGAGAGTATACGATTTGATCCAAACTTGATCCATCGCAATGTTTTTGTCAAACTTAGATCGAGTTCGGATATGGGCAATATCGGTCCACTGCTTCTGGTACCTCCCCCACAAAATTTCAACATTTTCAAAGAACATAATTTACTGCACGGAAAGAGAAAAGATAATCCGATTTCACTCCAGCTTTGCAAATCCTAATATTTCAGGTGCGAAAATAGGCAATATCGGTCCACTCCATCCAGTACCTCCCACTCAAAGGGTCAACATTTTGAATAACTACAACTCTTATAAAATGTGAAGTATGAGTCCGATTGTCAAATTCCACACATCCTAATATTTTTATTAATCCTAGGTCTGGTGTTAAGATTGAATATATCGGTCCACTTCTTCTGGTACCTGCCCACAAAAGGTCGAAATTTTTTGCACAGAAAGAGAAAGGATAATACGATTTTACGTCAACTTTGCGAATCATAATATTTCCATCGGTGCTAGGTCAGGTGCGAAAATGGACAATATCGGTCCACTCCAACCAGTACCTCCCCCACAAAGGGTCAACATTTTGAATAATTACCACTCTTATAAAATGTGATGTAAGAGTTCGATTGTCTTCAAATTTCATACATCCCAATATTATTGTTAACCCAAGGTTTGGTGTTAAGATGGAAAACATTGGCACACTTCTTCTGGCCTCCTCCACAAGAGGTCGAAATTTTCAAAATATTTTTTTTTTTGCACAGAAAGCAAAGCGATAATCCTACTTTGCTCCAACTTTGCAAATCCTAATATTTACGTCCGTTCTAGGTCAGGTGCAAAAATGGATAATATCAGTCTACTCCATCAAGTACCTCCAATCAAAATTTTGAATAATTACAACTCATAAAATGTGATGTAAGATTTCGATTGTCTTCAAATTTCACACATCCCAGTATTTTTATTAATCCAAGATCTGGTGATAAGATGAAATATGTCGGCTCACTCTTTCGGATACCTCCTCCATAAAAGGTCGAAATTTTTAATATCCATAAAGCTCATAAAACGCGAAATTATCATGCGTTTCTATTTAGACTTGGCAAATCTGAATATTTATATCAACACAGGATCTGTTAGATCGGAGATCGGACCATTCCTTCTGGTACCTCCCCCACAAAGGGCCAAAGTTTTGAATAACCAAAACATTTATTAAAACCGAAATACAGGTTGAGATGATAAAACTGCAACCACTCGGGCACGCAAACATTTGGCCGCAGGTCTCAGCAACATCGCACTCAGCACGCGCCACCCAAGTATAATTACAAAATGAGGTTCCTCGCTTCATTTCCAGCGCACAATGACCACTAAAATATCCGGATACCAATCCGTTGGACTAATGTGTCTGGAGTATTTTTGAAAGCAAGCGCTTCGCCGGGAATAGGCCAAAATACCGCAGACGGTCAGCGTGTGATGGTTTTATTGGCCGCTTGAAGGCCATAATTCTTGTTAAAGGTGACCAATTCGAACAAATCTAAACTTATTCTAAAATTTAATGCTATTTCCGACATTTTTGTTGCCATTCAATAAAATTTAAAAAAAAAAAAATTAAAAATTATGACGTTTGACTTTGTTGCAGCTTTTTAATTTCACCCAGTATTATTGTATGTAACCTCTTCGCTAATAATTCTTATCTTAAAATAAACAAGTTAAAAAGCAGTAAGTTTGGACGGGCCGAACTTTGAATACCCTCCACCATCTGGAACGAATTTGAAAATAAAATCCTTAAAAAATACTGTTAAAATTTTAAAAATACCGAATATAGCCGTTATTTTGGTGTATATACGACGTGGACCTACATAGGCATTGTTTGTCATAAGTCATTACCATATTCAAATTTGAAACTTGAGATAAATGGTGAATAATATAGCTAAAATCATCAAAATATAGTATATAGGGAGGTACCGTTATATCGGAGCTGTGCGAAGACCTGGACCAGCATATACAATAAAAGTAAAATCCATTACGAACTTAAAACACGACATCTCAACAATTTCGGTGAGTATTGTACATAAACTCGTCAAAATACCGAATATAGGGAGGTACTGATATATGGGGCCTTTACGAAGATCTGGACCTGCATAGACAATTTTCTGTCACAGACTGTAATTCCCATTATGAACTTCAAATACCAAATTTTAAACAATTCCAGTTAATAATGTCGCTAAAATCATCAAAATACCGAATATCGTGAGGTACCATTATATGGGGGCTATACGAAGACGTTGACCTGCACAGACTGTTTTCTGTCTAAGGCTGTAGCATCCATTTCGAACTTCAAATACCAAATTTGAAACAAATCCGGTTAATAATGTCGCAAAAATCCTCAAAATACCGAATATCGGGAGGTACCGTTATATGGGAGCTATATGAAAACGTGGACCTACATAGCCCATTTACGAACTTAACCTGCCTACTGGAAAAATAAACATGTGTGCAAAATTTAAACCTTCTATCTCAATTCGTTCGAAAGATAGCGTGATTACAACAGACGGACAGACAGACTGACTGACATGGCTAAATCGACTTAGAATTTTACGCTAATCAAGAATATATATACTTTGTTGGGTCTGACATGAGTATTTCGAGGAGTAACAAACGGAATGACAAAGTTAATATATCCTCCATAGTATGATGGAGGGCATAAAAATAATATAAATTTATTGACAAACAAAACAAAGCTCTGTTAATTTTTTAACAGAGCTCTGTTAAATAAATGTGTCTTTGTTTGATTATGTCTTGATGAAAATCCATCTTAACTTTCCAACTTATTCTCACACCCATCCCACTCTAGAATTCAGAATTCCCGACTTACCAATTCGCTTAATACCATGGCCCAGGCTTTGGTAGCCTTTAAACACGATGTCTTACAAATCTTATGACCAAGGAATAAAATCCAGTGCACCCCATTAAACCACATCACCAATGAATTGCTGAGCAAAATGCATTTATCTTCTTTTGGGTGGTATTTTCGAAATTTTTGCAAGGGATTCAATTATTTTCTTTTGGCTTGAATGAAGAATTTTGCACGATTTAAATTGTTCTTTCTTTGGTCTGGTCTGGTCTGTTCATCTTATTTTGCAATTGAAATACCAACACTTGCAATAATACTCTGCTATGGATATACTGCCAACCAACAGTGATGATATCACAAAAAACACGCACACACACACACACACTATCCCACAATCTCAACTTACGAAAATTCAACTAAAGATTTCCCACAACCACTTCAGTCAAATTCCAGAGAATGACCAAGAAAAGAAGAAACAAATGAGATTTTACTTTTTTTATTTATTTCAAGGACTTCCTCTTTAAAATGCCATCGAAGGGAGGAATGAGTCTTCAACTTGAGTATGGTGGTGGTGCGTGCAACCGAATAATCGACAATTGTTATGGCCACAAGTACGAAAATTGAAGATACTGCTCCATGGCAGAGTGTTAGTTGTTGTTATTTCTGTTGGCCGCTGCTGGGAGCAATTGAAATAACCAAAATGATTCGGTGCTGTGGAATTCGATTGTGATTACAATATTCTAACAACAAAATTACAATACAAATACATATAATTGAAATTGATACGAAATTTATTTGTAACGCCGCTGGAAAATACAATTTCTTAGATTGGGAATATTATTAGATTTAGTCAGAAGAGAAACGAATAATTTGAAGGACCGCCGATAGGGAAGTGTGGTATCACTACTGTAATATGAAATCTAAGTGAGTTTTTTTTTAGCGAACTATTTCAGGAAAACTACAATTCTATAGGTTGGTGGATTGCAAAGCCTAAAAGGCAAATGTGAAGGTTGTTTTTCATATTCTTATAATAATGTGGCTTGGTAAACTCGTCAACATCTGTGAGTCTTTCCACGATTTCTTCTAAATACTATCTCTCCTATAAAAGGAATTTTCAAAAAAAAAATTTATTTCAGATAAGGATAAGAATAATTTCGAGTATCGTAACATTCAATTCACACTTATCAAAAAAGGGACAATATTTTCACACTTCTTCTCCGACAAAAGGGTCCTCAGGATATTGTTCGTATTTTTATACCTTGTGAAGGAGGGTATATTAACTTTGTCATTCCGTTTGTAACATTCTTAAATATTTGTCGTAGACCCCATAAAGAATATATATTCATAATCACCATAAAATTCTAAGTCGATTTAACGATGTCCGTCTGTCTGTCTGTCCGTCTGTCTGTTGAAATCACGTTACAGCCCACATTATTTGACGTAGAGCGCCAAAATTTAGCAGAGCAATTTGTATTGTGTCTAGCATGGTTGGTATTGAAAATATATCGGTCCACGTTCTGGTATAGTCCCCATATAACGGTTCCTCCCGATATTCGGAATTTTGATGATTTTTGCCACATTTTTTACGGATTTGCCTGAAAATTGGTATTTGTAGGTCATAACGGGTCCCTGTGCCTATGGCAAAACATTGCATGGATAGGTCCACGTTTTGGTATAGCCCCCATATAAAGGTTCCTCCCGATATTTGGCATTTTAATGGTTTTTACCACATTTTTTCTAATGTTTCCTCTACCCTAAGGTGGAGGGTATTAAAAGTTTGGCCCGACCGAACTGAATGTTTTTACTTGTTATATATTAGTCATATCATTTTTGAAGATACGAACCCATTCTTAAACATGATATTTAAGTTCCTCGCATTCAAATTCCAAGCTAAATGCCATTCCACCCCCTTATCTAAATCCCCAAACTCAGAGTGATCATCATTCGAATAATAATTTCAGTTCTATTAATACACTTTATACCTACATTCGTACACTATAAAGTACGCACTTCGGAAATACCCTTATTTTTATACCCTCCACCATGGGTAGGAGGGTATATTAACTTTGTCATTCCGTTTGCAACACCTCTAAATATTCGTCGTAGACCCCATAAAGTATATATATTCATAATCAGCATAAAATTCTAAGACGATTTAGCGATGTCCGTCTGTCTGTCTGTCTGTCTGTCTGTCTGTCCGTCTGTCTGTCTGTCTGTCCGTCTGTCTGTCTGTCCGTCTGTCTGTTGAAATCACGATAGAGCCCACATTATTTGACGTAGACCTTTGAAATTTGGCACAAGTGTGTGTATTGTCTCTAGGATGGTTGGTATTGAAAATGAGATATATCGGTCCACGTTCTGGTATAGTCCCCATATAACGGTACCTCCCGATATTCGGTATTTTGATGATTTATGCCACATTTTTTCACGGATTCATCTGAAAATTGGTATTTGTAGGTCATGACGGGTCCCTGAGCGTGTGGCAAAACATTGCATGTATAGGTCCACGTTTTGGTATAGCCCCCATATAACGGTACCTACCGATATTCGGTATTTTGATGATTTATGCCACATTTTTTCACGGATTTGTCTGAAAATTGGTATTTGTAGGTCACAACAGGTCCCTGAGCGTGTGGCAAAACATTGCATGTATAGGTCCACGTTCTGGTATAGTCCCCATATAACGGTACCTCCCAATATTCGGTATTTTGATGATTTATGCCACATTTTTTCACTGATTTGTGTAAAAGTTGGTATTTGTGGGTCATAATGGGTCCTAGTTCGTGTGGCGAAACATTGTAATTATAGGTGCACGTGTTGGTGTAGCCCCTATATAACGGTACCTCCCGATATTCGGCATTTTAATGTTTTTTGCCACATTTCTTCTAATGTTCTTTTACCCTAGGGTGGAGGGTATTAAAAGTTTGGCCCGGCCGAACTTAATGTTTTTTTACTTGTTTAAGTTCATCACACTCTTGGGGAACTCTTATGCCCAAATTCACAATTTCATCTCTATTCCTAAGCTCCGTACCGAATTTTAGTACTTTTCGTATTCTTTACAGTACCCATTTCCATAAACACCGCATTTCGAAATTCTTCGCACCCGCAGTGATCATTATAACTAACATCATGACGGCAACTCTCTTTGTGTATCCTATGCCAATTTCACTACCATTTTTCTAGATTATACGAGTACAGTACTCATTTCCACAAATAATACATTATCTAATCCACACAACCAGATATACCAATTCTCATGATTCCAGTTCTCTTTCCACACTCTATACCAAATTTAGTACCATTTAATAATTTTGGTAAATGCCGTAGACGGTGATCACCGTTCACAGTGATCCTAATACCAAAATCTGCATTTCGAGCCCATTTCCTATGATGAGATAAAAAAACCGCAACAAAGTCGAACGCCATAATTTTTGCTTTTTTTTTAATTTATTGAATTGAAGCAAAAAATATCGGAAATAGAATCAAATTTTAGAATATGTTTAAATTTGTTGGAATTGGTAACCTTTGGCATGAATTATGGCCTTCAAACGGCCAATGAAACCGTCACACGCTGCCCGAATGTTGCTCTGCGGTATTTTGGTCCATTCCCGGCGAAGCGCTTGCTTGGAGTGATCGACACCAAACCCTGCTTTCCAAAATAATACAGACACAATAGTCCAACGGATTGGTATCCGGAGATATTAGCGGCCATTGTGCGCTGGAAATGAAGTGAGAAACCTCATTTTGTAACCATTCTTAGGTGGCGTGTGCTGAGTGCGATTATGAGTCCTGGCCGGCGCTTGAGTTTTGGTGGCCAACCGAAAGTGCACATTTTCAGCTGACCTCTTTGGCAAGTAAACACGATCATTTTGTTTGTTTACAAACTGCTGGACAACGAATGTTTTCTCATCGGAGAAAGCCAAATTCCGCCGTTCATCTGGTGTGAAGATAGGATATATCGGTCCACTCCTTCTGGCACCTCCCCCACAAAACGGTTAACATTTTGAATATCCATGAAAATCATAAAACGCGAAATTAACATCCGTTTCCATTCAGACTTGGAACGTCTCAATATTTCCATTCGTTATAAAGATGTTAGAGATCGGACCATTCCTTCTGGTATCTCCTCCACAAAGGGTCGAAGTTTTGAATAACCAAAACGATCATAAAATCAGAAATAAACATCTTGTTCTCTATAAATTACACACATCACAATATTTTTATTAACCCAATGTCTGGTGTGAAAAAGGGGTATATCGGTCTACTCCTTCTGATACCACCCCCACAAAGGGCCAAAATTTTGAAAATCCACAAAGCTTACAAAACGCGAAATTAACATTCGATTTCATTCAGACTTAGTACATCTCAATATTTCCATCTACACATGATCTGTCTCAAATATGCTATAGATAGGACCATTTCTTCTGGTACCTCCCTCACATAGTGTTTAAGATTTTGAAAAACAAAACACTTAAAGATCGCGAAATAAACATCCAAATCCATCCATCCATCTCCTCAAATTTCCATATATATGGTGAAGATAATATATATCTACGAACCCCTTCAGTACTTTTATATATCATAACTTGCGAAACAAGTCGTCGATTCTTTACAAATTGAAATATTTAAATATTTCTCTCAATCAGATACCTGAGATGAATATGGAATTTATTATTTCACATATAAATTTGCGGTTTTCTTGTAATATTGTCCATACCAATATTTTTATTAGATGAAGTATGAAAATGGAATTCTTAGGGTGACTATATCTGGTATCTGACGCACATTTTACCAATCTCTAAAAATTATCACATATCTCATATAAAGTGAAGGAAGTAACCAATATAGTCGAAACCTGGGTCGAAGTTTTGAATAACCAAAACGATCATAAAATCCGAAATAAACATCTTGTTCTCTATTAATTACACACATCACAATATTTTTATTAACCCAAGGTCTGGTGTGAAAAAGGGGTACATATATATTTTAATTTATTTGGATCCGATACGATATGGACAACATTGGCCCATTCCTTCAGAACCTACTCCATAGAGGATCAACAATTTGAATAATCATACCACAAGTCAAAATATATTTAAATAATCGAACATTGACTAAGGATATACAACTGTCGGCTAAATCGACTGATTCTTTTTCAAAATTGATGTTTGGAATTCCTTTTTATGACAGGGAGCAAACTATACAGCTCAACGTGTTCCTATAGCCTCCATAAAATCTCCTATTTCTATTTCCAAATAACAAGAATAACATATATCCCTAGTATACCGACTTATGGTTCTTAAAAACTATTTTACAAAAGTGTTAATTTCCATCTAGCGGAGGATATTAAAAGTTTGTCCAACATAATGTATTGTCCTTTACATTGTGCAGGCTATGATAGCATAGGACATAAACCACCTAAATGTTGAAGTTTCTATTAAAAGACGGGAAATTTAAATGTTGGCTAAACTCAACTTAAACGAAAATATAAATATATATGATGTGTGTGCGGAGAGGATGGGTGTCGCCCTCAATGGCCATGACTAGGACAGCAGCGGATATATATAAGAAATGTATTTATTTATATAAAGTAAAATGAATATGTATGTATTTGTGGTTACACACACACATACATAACTTAGGATGAACATTATCAAGAAATATATCAAATATATATTGTCCTCATTGTGGTTTACGATGTTGTTGTTGTTGCTGATGTTGGCTGGTAATCGATAGTCAACGATATGCTGCACAAGGATCTTTAAAGGTTTTTTTTCAGCCTTGAACGCCATTAGAAAAAGATACTCAGAGAGGATGAGCATCCATGGTTGATGATAATGATGTTGATGGCAACACCACCACCACCACCACTTCAACCTGGTCGTGTTTTGTGCTCCCAATGTACACAGAGCTAAGAATAAAACCGAAGCTGATGCCAATGGCAAAAATGCTTTGATTATTATAGCGTAAAATTTTTATTGATTGCCAATAAAATTGTTGCTGGGTGATTGACTGCAAGCACCAGCACCAAGCCCACAGCCAAGGCAGGGCAAGGTAAACCCAAACTGAATCGACCGACAATCAGTCAGCCATGGAAACAGCCAAAAACAGGCAACCATTCAGCCAGCCAGTCAGTCATTGAAGCAGTAAACCACTTGTGTATTAAACATTTCGAGATATTCCCGTAAAAAGGCAGCATTGTGGTCCTTTGTAGTTAACCATCAATCCCGGGCTTTGTTGTTTACTTCTGAAACAAAAAAAGCCAAACACACAAGGGCAAGAAGTAATCATGTAAACCATGTTTGTTTATTTTTGTTTGTTATACTATGTACATATATCACCATCATCGGATACTGATTTCTCCCCATTCTCCCCCACCATTTGTTTTTCTCCACCAACCAAATAGCATACAATTAGAAAGAGAAGGTGTTTTTCTGGGAATAAAACCCTGTAACCCATAGATAAACCAAAAATTTGGCATAGCATGTGGATTTAACTCTCTTGTCACAGAAATTGTGGGGTATCTTTGAAACGACGGTAGCTCCACAGAATGAGCAGAACACCTGTTCAAAGTCAAAGGCTTTATGTATTTTTGGTGTATTTATGTTTTCATTGTGGTTGTCAGTGATTTATTTTTAACGACATATTTTTCCAATTGGTTTAGGTGGGAGAGAGAGAGTGGATGTGGGCCTTGTTCTGTTATGGGATTAATAAATTATGTAGGTAAAGGATACATTCTATAAAGGGAATGACCATGTGTAATTTTTTTTAAATTCATATGGCTTGATATGGCCAGAACGTGCCTCATCGAAATAACGGTTTTTGACCTTAGGTCTCTTTGAACCAAATCCGTTTCAGGACATTTGGAGTCGATCTAGCGATTTTCGCCCGTCTGTCTGTCTGGCTGGCTGGTGCGCACGATAACTCTTCGATTTGGCCCAAACTTGGGGCGTCGTAATATTATCAATGGGCAATATGGGTCCACTCCTTCTGGTACCTCTCCCACGAAAAATCGAAATTTAAAATATTTACTGCGCAAAAAGAGAAAGTTAATCCGATTTGGCTCCAACTACTACTATTATCATCAGTTCAAGGTCAGGGGCTAAAATGGGCAATATCGGTCAACTATATCAGTACCTCCCCCACAAAGTGTCAAAATTTTGAATAATTACCACTCTCATAAAATGTGATATGAGTCCGATTGTCTTCAAATTTTACACATTCCAATATTTTCATCAACCAAGGGTCTGGTGATAAAATGGAATATATCGGTTCACTCCTTCTGGTACCTCCCCCATAAAAGGTCGAAATTTTCAAAAAATATATTTGCACAGAAAGAGAAACGATAATCCGATTTTGCTTCAACTTTGCAAATCCGAATATTTGCGTCAGTGCTATGTCAGGTGCAAAAATGGACAATATCGGTCCACTCCATCAAGGGGAATAATTACCACTCTTATAAAATGTGATATAAGATATAAGAAAATATTGATTTTGTAACATTTTCTCATATTTTTTTCAATTTTGTCATATTTTTGGCATATTTTCATTTTGAATTAAACATTTGGTAATATTTCTACAGCTAACAAAACTAAGTAGTTAGGATATCAGGATATCATATACAGATCGCATTTATGGCCCGATCCTTACGAAATTTTGCATGGGGATAATATGAGGGTCAGAAGCCTACTCTTTTTGGAGATGATCGCCAAATATTTAGGTTGAAAAACAGGTTGAAATGGACCAAAAAACTGCAAAATTTGTCAACAGGTCGTAATTATTGCCCGATCCTCACTTACATTTGGATGGGGGTTACCGGACATTGCAAAAGCCAAGCAGTTTTGGATGGCCATTCCAAAAATATTCAATGTGTGAAATAGTTTGCCAACTTTTGTAGACAAAATACGAAAATGTCCATTCCGGTGACTTTTTGGAGAATTCACAAATACAGGAAAGACGCACTTCTGACTATTTCGTTAACGCTGATTTCGTTGCGTTTCAGTCAAAAACCAATAATAAATGTTAATCTTTTGCCACTTCTGAGAGATTATAGGTCTTTGGGAAATATTGGTTCCAGATCTAGGAAGACCATTTACGTGCAAAATCTACCAATAAATTAGAAATGAGCAAATTATTTTAAGTTGCTATTATTCGAAAATTATCTTGTGGAATTCTTTCGAGTATCTCGCCTATATAAAATGTATCATTTATTATAGTGTTGTAGGGTATTCAACGGTCGGCCCCGCTCGACTGTAGCCTTTGCTTACTTGTTTTTTTTTTAAATTTTATTGAATGGAAGCAAAAAATATCGGAAATAGCATCAAATTTTAGAATAAGTTTAGATTTGTTCGAATTGGTCACCTTTGGCACGAATTATTGCCTTCAAACGGCCAGTGAAACCGTCACTTGCTGCCCGAATGTTGCTCTGCGGTATTTTTGCCCATTTCCGGCGAAGCGAATGCTTGAGGTGATAGAAACTTTGGTATTTTTTAGTGCCAACCTAGCTTTCCAAAATACTCCAGACACAATAGTCCAACGGATTGGTATCCGGAGATTTTGGTGGCCATTGTGCGCTGAAAATGAAGAGAGGAACCTCATTTTGTACTTATTCTTGGGTGGCGCGTGTTAAGTGCGATGATGCTGAGTCCTGTTGGAATGTCCAAGGTCTACGGCCAAAATGGTTGCGTGCCCAAGGCTTTAATACACCCTCCAGAATACTTTCGCTATAATATTTGGCATTTATTCTAATGCGGCGGTCGATTAATAAGAGCGGAGAGCGACCATCGGCTGTTATGGCGGCTCACACCATCACCATGGTCGGCGCTTGAGTTCTGGTGGTGCAACCGAAGTTGCACATTTTTAGCTGACCTCTTTGTCAAGTAAACACGATCATTTTGTTTGTTTACAATCTATTGGACAACGAATGTTTTCTCATCGGAGAAAACCAAATTCGACAGTTCACCACTTTCGGCCAAGCGAAGCAACTCTTTAGCTCTTTTGAGTCTATTTTCTTTCCGTTGCGGTGTAAGTTCTTGCCCTTTTTGGAATTTCAATGATTACCTCAAGTTCATTTTTCAATATTTGCCGAATAGAATATTGCGATAAGTTCAGCTCACGAGCCATTTTCAGCCAAGTCGCTTCTTTCGATCAAGTCACTTCTTTACTTCTCAAACCATTTCTACTGATGTTGCTGTTTTCTTCCGTTCACTTCCTTGACGTCGGGCTACGCTACCAGTATCACTGTAACGAGCGATGGTACGAGACATAAAAGATTTATTCACATTTAAATGCTGGAGTACTCTAACGATAGCCAATTGTGGGTTTCCAGCCAAATATAAAGACATCACACTATCACGCTTGAATTCCATCACGAATAACGTTTTTTTCTGGAAATTCTCACCAAAATGCTTTTGTACGCTTGTAAACAATATAATGAGCTTTCACTGGAATACGTTTAATAGCTGTCGGAAGAGTAGCTTAGAAATGACATCAGTCTGAAGTTGGTTGCAGTTTTTTTATTTCACCCGGTTTGTAATTTATGATTTCGCATAAAATTGGATATAATAGTTCGAATTGTTATAATTTTGCCCTACCAGTATATTTATCTCTATTACATGAAGTATGAAAATGGATTACTTCGGTCGACTCTATCCGGACCTGAAGCACATTTTAATATTTTTTTAAAATAATTACATATCACATATAAAGTGAAGAAAGTAACCAACATAGTCCATACCTGGATCGCCGCAATATTTATATCAGATTTATTTAGGTCCGATACGAAATGGTCGAAATTGTCCCATTCCTTCGAATCCTTCAACAATATGAATAATCATAATAGAAGTCCAAACATATTTAAATAGTCGAACATTGGGTGAGTGTATAAATCTGTCGGCAAAACCTACTGATACTTTTTAACTTTTTACTGTTGAATTTTTCTGGGGTCCAAATGGGTTCAGGTATATATGGACGAAAAGGGCATCATAATAAATAGATATAAATCAAAGCACACAAATTTTTGAAAATTTTATTTTTTTTGAGGAAGGCAACAAAATAGTGCGCCCATCCTCGAACGATGGAAGTTACAGGTCTACTTCCATCGTTCGAGGATGGGAAGCCATATTGTGATATGAGGCATTTAACTCCTTTTCTCTCATTTTGGTTTTCCAATTGTTTCACAAATTTTTGCACTAAGATTAAATTATTTGCTTTATTTTAATTTAATTCACAACAAATATATTGTAAACCTTTTAATAAATGTAATTCCAATCCCATAATACCTTCAAATCACTTGAATTAAATTACGAGATTTATTGGAACAGCGATTTTATTACATTTCGACACACCACAATTTACATGCAACCCCATAAATTAAACACTATTCGTGGCATTATTTGCATATCTCGGAATCACCTAAATGTTGCTGCTGCTGCCATAAAACTAAAAATAACACAATTATTACAAATTGGCTCCGCAATATTTAGTTGGTGGGGTCTCTTAAATTGATTATAACATTTCGATTGCAACGAATAAATGAATCAACATTTGGTCTAAACAAATAAATCAGTTCGATTTATGGATTTAATAATGTTGTCGTTGTCGCCTACGTCGTCGCCAATGCCATCGTTCTGATGGCTGCTGTTGCTGCTGCTGATGATGATGACCATTTGGAATTTAATAAAATTTCGCTGGCATTTTTTGGAAAATATGGCAAAAATAGAATTAGACGCGGTCAGATATAAAATGCGAGCATACACACACTCACATATTTAAATAAATATGTACGTACTCTGTTTGTACAGTGCAATAAAATTAATGGACACGTGCATGAATGCAGGCAGGGCTATGTGTTATACACTCTAACTACGAACGATTTTACACCCTACATTGATATAGGGAAAATGACTTCAATGGGGAGACAAGTTGGTCTTCTATGAGAAGAGAAACAAGTCTTCCAAGAGAAGAGCATCTGGACTTCTATTAGAAGAGTATCTAGTCTACTATCAGAAGACCTTCCGGTTTTCTTTGAGAAGACAGTCTGCAATTTTTCCATGAGAAAAACTTCTAACATAAGAAGACTTTAATTCTCTTACATAAGAAGACCTTACTGGTCTTCTATAATAAGACGTTAATGGACTTCTATAAGAAGAGTTTAAGGGCCTCTATAAGAAGACCTAGTGGTCTTCTATGAGAACAACAACTGGTCTTCTATGAGAAGACATCAGTGGTCTTCTATGAGAAGACATCAGTGGTCTTCTATGAGAAGACCTAGTGGTCTTCTATGAGAAGACCAACTGGTCTTCTATAAGAAGACCTCTAGGTCTGCCATAAGAAGACCTAAAAACCTAAAAAAAAAACCTAGGGGTCTTCTTTAAGAAGACCTAGGGATATTCTATAAGAAGACCTGCGGATCTTCTATAAGAAGACCAAGGGGTCTTCTATACGAAGACCAAGGGGTCTTCTATAAGATGACCAAGGGGTCTTCTATAAGATGACCTGGGGATTTTCTATAAGAAGACGAAGGGGTCTTTTATAAGAAGACCTAGGGGTCTTCTATAAGAAGACCTTTGGTCTTCTATTAGATTACCTGGGGATCTTCTATACGAAGACCAAGGGGTCTTTTATAAGAAGGCCTAGGGGTCTTCTATACGAAGACGAAGGGGTCTTTTATAAGAAGACCAAGGGGTCTTCTATAAGAAGACCTTTGGTCTTCTATTAGAGGACCTGGGGATCTTCTATACGAAGACCAAGGGGTTTTTTATAAGAAGACCCAAGTGTCTTCTATAAGAAGACCTAGCGGTCTTCTATGAGAAGGCCTTCACGTCTTCTATGAGAATACCTTCTGATCTTCTACGAGAAGACCTTCTGGCCTTCTATGAGAAGATCTTCTAGTCTTCTAGTATGGTAAGACCTTCTAGTCTTCTAGTATGGTAAGACCTTCTGGTCTTCTATGAGAAGACGGTTTCGTCTTCTATGAGAAGACCTTCTATGAAGAAGACCTTCAGGTCTTCTATGAACAAGACCTTCTATGAAGAAGACCTTCAGGTCTTCTATAAAGTCTTCTATGAAGACCAGAAGGTCTGGTCTTCTATGAGAAGACCAACTGGTCTTCTATGAGTAGACCAACTGGTCTTCTATGAGAATACCAACTGGTCTTCTATGAGAATACCAACTGGTCTTCTATGAGAAGACCTTCTGGTCTACTATGAGAAGACCTTCTGGTCTGCTATGAGGAAGACCTTCTGGTCTTCTATGAGTAAGACCTTCTGGTCTTCTATGAGTAAGACCTTCTGGTCTTCTATGAGTACGACCTTCTGGTCTTCTATGAGGAAAACCTACTGGTCTTCTATGAGGAAGACCTTCTGATATTCTATGAGTAGACCTTCTGGTCTTCTAAGAGAAGACCAACTGGTCTTCTAAGTGAAGACCAAATGGTCTTCTAAGAGAAGACCTTCTGGTCTTCTAAGAGAAGACCAACTGGTCTTCTAAGAGAAGACTTCTGGTCTTCTAAGAGAAGACCTTCTGGTCCTCTATGAGAAGACCTTCTGGTCCTCTATGAGAAGACCTTCTGGTCTTCTATGAGAAGACCAACTGGTCTTCTAAGAGAAGACCAACTTGTCTTCTAAGAGAAGACCTTCTGGTCTTCTATGAGAAGACCTAGTGGTCTTCTATGAGAAGACCTTCTAGTCTTTTATGAGAAGACCTTCTGGTCTTCTATGAGAAGACCTTCTGGTCTTCTCCTATTAAAGACCTTGTGGTCTTTTATAAGAGGACGAAGATGTCTTCCAACTGGCTTTTTCATAGGAGGCCACATGGTCGACCTCGTCGACCCAAATCTTTTGTACTTCTTTGTTACGGCCATGGTTTTGTTCATTTAACCAAACTCAAATATGAGTGGTATTGTAGTTGATGTATACAACATTGGGAGTTTTTTTTTTTTTTTTTGGTTTGCGTTTATGCTTGTCGATAGTATTTACATGCACATTGGTACAAAATAACATGTGTTTGTATACACACATATCTTTCATTGTTGTGTGTGTTCATATGTGTGTTTCATTCCAAACAAATAAACGTTGCCCAAAATGAATCCCCCATTGATGACAATGGCAATTCCAATAAATACACATTAAGGACACACTTACGCCCATGCACACTTGCTCATTTAAACACACGCACACAATGACACACCGACACACAACCACTTAGAAACAACCTTCATCATCATCATTTACAATTTGCCAAACAGAATAAAGCCATCGACAACAACAATATGAGCAACAATGGTTTTTGGCCAGGAATTAAATTCAGCCCAATAGACAGGAGGCCACACACAGCTATACAAATACACACAAACGCACATAAATATGATATTATTGATTACGACTGCATAAAGTGATTACTCGTCTGTCCGAACGTCCGTCCGACCATCTGTCTGTCTATCTACGCATAACTACGGGCTATTGTGTTTCGCAGCAAATTTTCATTCACAAAAACTGTGAAGTGTAGGAAATGTAGATTGCAAAATTGCTTATTAGAATGTTCTCATTATTGGGCCTCATCATCGTCATTCTCATTGGGGTTCTGTTGTCCTTCCCCTAGGGCTTTAAAATATCAATAAAATCAATTTGAATTGGTCTTCTCAGCTAATGTTTGCTAGAAGGTTTCGAAATTGGTTTGTTTGTGGGTAATCAGGGAATACAACAAAGTTTAAAGCCTTGCCAATCATTAGGGGAGGCTTTAAATTTGAACTACCGAGGATGATTTTGGGTCAGGAAATTGTTGGCACAAAATAATTTTTTGTTTTGAAATTATTGAACAAACTAAGATATTTTCTATTCAATGAAGATGGATTAGAAATCTTAATAACAAAAATATTCTCTTTAATAGCCGAAAGACTTTATATAAAACACCAGAAGATCTTCCTATAAACTACTATAAGGTCTTCTCTAAGAAGAACGGAAGATCTTCTTAAAGAACAACAGCATATCTTCTTATAAGCGGGCTAAAATTTTTGCTATAGATGACCAGATGGTCTTTTCTTAAAATACCAGAAGGTTCTCTCATCGAGAGGCAGGATGTTTTCTCATGAAAGAGCAGAGGGACATCTTAAAGAATACCAAAAATTCTTCTTCATTGAAGACCAGAAGGTCCTCTTAATATAATACCAGAAGATCCACAAGGTCTACTTCACGAAAGACCAGAAGATTTTATTCATGGAAGACCAGGAGGTCTATAAGAAGACGAGCAGATTCTCCTCTCATAGATGACCAGAAGGTCGTCTCATAGATGACCAGAAGGTCGACTCATAGATGACTAGAAGGTCGTCTCATAGATGACCAGAAGGTCGTCTCATAGATGACCAGAAGGTCGTCTCATAGATGGCCAGAAGTTCGTCTCATAGATGGCCAGAAGGTCGTCTCATAGATGGCCAGAAGGTCGTCTCATAGATGACCAGAAGGTCGCCTCATAGAGGACCAGAAGTTTTACTCATGAAAGACTAGAATGCCTTGTCATGGAAGAACGGAAGGTTCAGAAGGTCTTCTCATGGATGACCAGAATGTCTTCTCATGGAAGGCCCGAAGGTCTTCTCTTGGAAGGCCAAAAGGGCTTCTCATGAAAGGCCAGAAGTTTTCATCATAGAAGACCAGAAGTTCTTCTTATATAAGACCCCTAGGTCCTCTTATAGAATACACCAAGGCCTTATTATGGAAGATCAGAAGGCCTTCTTCATAGAAGAACAGAAGGTCTACAAGGTCTTCTCATGTAAGGCCGAAAGGGTTTCTCATGGAAGGCCAGAAGGTCTTCTTAATGGAAGACCAGAAGATCTTATTCATGGAAGACCAGGAGGACTTATCATGGACGACCAGGGGGTCTTCTCATAGTAGAGCAGAGGGTCTTCTCATAGAAGAGCAGAGGGTCTTCTCATAGAAGAGCGTAGGGTATTCTCATAGAAGAGCGGAGGGTCTTCTCGTAGAAGGGCGGAAGGTCTTCTCGTAGAAGAGCGGAGGGTCTTCTCATAGAAGAGCGGAAGAAAGTCTTCGTCATAGAAGACCGGAAGAAGGTCTTCGTCATAGAAGACCGGATGAAGTTTTTCGTCATAGAAGACCGAATGAAGGTCTTCGTCATAGAAGACCGGAAGAAGGTATTCGTCATAGAAGACCGGAAGAAGGTATTCGTCATAGAAGACCGGAAGAAGGTCTTCGTCATAGAAGACCGGAAGAAGGTCTTCGTCATAGAAGATCGGAAGAAGGTATTCGTCATAGAAGACCGGAAGAAGGTCTTCGTCATAGAAGACCGGAAGAAGGTCTTCGTCATAGAAGACCGGAAGAAGGTATTCGTCATAGAAGACCGGAAGAAGGTCTTCGTCATAGAAGACCGGAAGAAGGTCTTCGTCATAGAAGACCGGAAGAAGGTCTTCGTCATAGAAGAGCAGAAGGTCTTCTTCATGGAAGAGCTTAAGGTCTTCTCATAGACAACTATGAGTTAGTCTCATAGACGACTATGAGTTATTCTCTTAGACGACCTTGAGGTTTTCAAATAGACTACCATGAGGTCTTCTCATGGAAAACCATGATGTCTTCTCATGGAACACCACGAGGTATTGTTATAGGAGACCAGGGAAGGTATAAAAAACCGAAGAAGGTCTTCTTATAGAAGACCAGAAAATCTTCTCATGGAAGGCCAGAAGATCTTGTCATGGAAAACCACCAGATTTTCTAATTGAAGATCAGAAGGTATTTTCATAGAAGAAAGGTCATCTCGATAGTAGATCAACCAATGCCTAAGGAGAACCAAATATGTTTGTGGCATTTATTATTCCCCCAACTTAGCTGTGATGCATTTGTCATCTTTTCAGCAATTAAGAATTTGTTGCAACATAACCATATTCCAATAATTGCACACACACTCTCTGTGTATTTGTCTGTATGCACTCGTATGTGCATTTCAAAATAATGAATTCAATTGATGTCCTACAGAATTATTGATGTATTTCCATGAAATGTCTCCGAATTGTCTATTAGGAATTGACCGATGGACAACAGCTTTTAATTATATGGTATTGCACATTTCCCAATAACACCAACAAAATATGAGATTTTTAAATGATCGATTGTTGCATTTTATGTTTTAATATTACATGGAAATAATATGCAACTCCAAATGTTATTTATGTATGTCAATGTCAATTTGTAATTAAATCAGTGTTTGTTTTTTTTGCACTCTTTAATATTAGAAGTCTTGATGCTGATGTTATTTAAATAAATCGATGCCTTTTTAACCCCCTTTTTAATGGGAAATCAGGACTAATATTAAATCGCATTTATATGGAAAAATATATATCTCGCAAATTTTAAGGAAGTAGGCACTATAATAACAGATTATATCTCAAAATGCTCCATAAAATTAAGTCGGTGGTGGTTTGAAATAATAAAATGTGGACACAAATTTATATATTTTAAAAAGATTTTCTAACCGAAAATCGGTATGGCCGACAATTCGATATTCGATATATTTGGAATCGTTAGAGCGTATTATAGTCAATATGATGGTTTTTTTCTGGTTGGGGTTACTATCGGCTGAGCTAGTGGTTTGCTTTTGGATCTTAACTATTCTGGATACTAACGGCCTAAAGATAAAAGGTTCGTTACTTCTAGACCCTGAAATATTCCCGACGTAGTCAGCTGATTTGCGCTCTGCTTAAAGTTATTCGTTCCATAGTTAGCTATGAAATAATTTGTTAGATTCATCTTACATTTAGTGAATGTCTGAGGTCTGCGGCCAAAATGTTTGCGTGCCCAAGGCAGAATATTTTCGCGATAATATTCGGCATATATTCTGATGCCGTGGTCGATTAATACGAGCGGAGAGCGGCCATCGGCTGTTATGGCGGCTCACTCCATTACCATGGCCTGCGATTGAGTTCTGGTGGCCAACCAAAGGTGCACATTTTCAGCTGACCTCTTTGCCAAGTAAACACGATAATTTTGTTTGTTTACAAACTGCTGGACAACGAATGTTTTCTCATCGGAGAAAACCAAATTCGGCCGTTCACCACTTTCGGCCAAGCAAAGCAACTCTTTATCTCTTTTGAGTCTATTTTTTTTTCTGTTGCGGTGTAAGCTCTTGCGCTTTTTGAAATTTCAATGGCTTTACCCCGAGCTTATTTTTCAATATTTGCCGAATGAAATACTGCGATATGTTCAGCTCACGAGCTATTTTTCGGCCACTGCTACGCGGGTTTCGATCAAGTCGCTTCTTTACTTTTCGAACCATTTTTGCTGATGTTGCTGTTTTTTTCCGTCCACTTCCTTGACGTCGTGCTACGCTATCAGTATCACGGTAACGAGCGATTGTACGAGATACAAATGATTTATTCACATATAAATGCTGGAGTGCTCTAACGATAGCCACTTTTGGTTCTTTAGCCGAATATAAAGAAATCACACTATCACGCTTGAATTCCATCACGAAAATATTTTTTTCTGGAAAATTCTCACCAAAATTCTTTTGTACGCGTATAAGCAATATAATGAGCTGTCACTGAAATAATTTTAACAGCTGTCGGACGAGTGGCTTAGAAATGACAGCAGTCTGACCTTGGTTGGAGTTTTCTCACCCTGTATAATTACACAGTTTTTCTCTCTTTAAAAGGTTTGCCATTAAGTTTTTCTATCTGGTAATGAGTTTGGTTTCGTTTCGTACTCTGAGAAAAACCCCATTTAGTTGAGGCTGTGAAGAAGGATGTGACGGACTATGAGATGAGTGCTTGAGTGCTTTTATAAAAAACAACGTTAGTTTATTAGTGGAGAACGAAGGTAATGTTTACCAGGGGGTAAGGCAGGTTTCGGATAGAGCCACCAATCCTCATCAGTTCCCTTGTTTTTTGTCTGGGATATTCTCCCCAGAAGTTATTTTAAAAATAACTTCTATAACAAAAACATTTCTTACACAAGTGACGAGATCGTGAGATCGTAAGCTCAATAGAAGAGGAACCAAAGAATTAAATAAAACTAAAATTCTTTTGGAAAATCTTCTAAATCTTACAACCGCACTTATAAACATTTTCATCTTTCTCCACTTGTTATGCTTTCGTTCTACCTTCAAAATTGTCTCATCTAAGTAACAGTTTGAGACCCCTTATGTTTTCTGAACGAAATCGATCTGGCTAGTGCGAACGACAACTATTGAAAGGAGTATCCGATATGGTAGAAGAAATGAGCAATATCGGTCTACTCCTCCTAATATTTTCCCCACAAAATTCAAACTTGTCTCGTGGTTGTGAAGATAGGCATTGATTCATTTTTTTGGTATCTCCTCCATAAATATTCGAATATTAAGGAAACGGTGTCAACAAGTAAGTCAAACCCTTTTTTATACCCTCAGCCGTGTGGCAAGAGAGGTTATGTATCATTTGATATGGCCAAAACGTGCCTTATCGATATAACGGTGTTAGACCCTATGTCATTTTGGACGAAATCCGTTTCAGGACATTCGGATTTGAGACGTACATCATTAAGTATTCAGATTTAGTGAAAGTTTAGTTTATCATTTTTTCCTGGGTAGTATCCTCCCATTTATTTGATTGAGGAGACCGGATTTACAATAGTTCTTTCCTTATTCAATTTATACATGTTAATGTTAACAAGTAAACAAGCAGGTAAGTTCGGCCTGGCCAAACTCTTAATATCCAACACCATTTAGGAGGATCTTGAAAATTTAAAAAAAAAAAATCCGTTGAAATTCGGAGACTTGCATAATTAATTTTTGGTCTCAGGCTGTATTACCGATTCCGAACTTCAAATACGAAACAAATCCGTTGAATAATATCGTAATTTCATCAAATTTGAAACATTTCCGGTGAATAATGTTGCTAATATCGTCAATATACGGAATAAAGAAAGGTACCGTCGGGCGGGGCCGACTTTATGATACCCTACACCACTTTGCTAATTTAGTAGAGCTCCACATAACAATTAAAAGTTTTTATGGGAGAATTTAGTCATACACGCTATGATTATAAGTATAATTTAAATATGCAGAATCATTTGTATCTTTTAAATTCGGACTTGTATTGCCCATTTGGTGAAAAATTAATTTGAAATCAGATAAAGATGTATATATGGGAGCTATATCCAAATCTGAACCGATCTCGATAAAATTTGGCAAAGATATTTCTGAGCTGTATTTGATATATTTCCCTGAATATTGTTGTTACAGAGTGCATATTACGGCTGTGGGTAACGAATATAACAAATCGAATGAACAATATATATGGGAGCTATAGCTATATTTGAACCGATATTCACCAAATTTGACATACTATCTTCTAGACTCAATTCGGTCGTAAGTGCCAAATGTCATCCCATTTGAACAAATATTGGATGTTGGGTGCACAATAAAAGGTAAATCGGACGAAGTTATATATGGGAGCTATATCCAAATCTGAACCGATTTCGATAAAATTTAGCAAAGGTATTTCTGAGCTGTATTTGACATATTTCCTCAAATATTGTTGTTACAGAGTGCATATTACGGCTACGGAGGACAAAAATAACAAATCGGATGAACAATATATATGGGAGCTATAGCTATATCTGAACTTGTTTCTATAAAATTTGGCATACTTATTTTCAGGCCTAATTTGGTTGTATGGTGCACAATAAAAGACAAAACGGACGAAGATATATATGGGAGCAATATCTAAATTTTTACCGATTATCTCCAATTTCAATAGGGTTCGTTCTTGGGCCAGACAA
The DNA here is from genome assembly GCF_030504385.1 of Musca domestica. NCBI lineage: Eukaryota > Metazoa > Arthropoda > Insecta > Diptera > Muscidae > Musca > Musca domestica. Next base: position 8,332,450 of record NW_026712114.1, read on the forward strand.
ATGATTTGCGCAAAATGTAATCTCAATCGGATAATAAATGCGACCTGCATTTTGTTCACAAAAATATATGGACAGATGGACGGACAGACGGACTGACATGCATAAATCAACTCAGAAAGTGATTCTGTGGAGATCCCCAAAAGTAACTATGAGTCTATCTCGCTTCCTTCTCCATGTTATAAATAAATCCACAAAGACATAATACCCTTACTACTATGTGGTGTAGGGTATAAATATGGCTAAAATCATCAAAATACTTAATATTGCGGGGTATCGTTACATGGAGGATATACGATATCGCAAACCGATATAGCACATGTTCGAACTTGACCTGCCTGTACACAAGGCACTGTTAAGGGCAAAATTTTAGCTTACTATCTTAATTCGTTTTGACTCTAGCGTGATTACAACGAACAGGTGGACGGACGGACGGACATGGCTAAATCGTCTTAGAATTTTAGATAAATATTGAAATATCTTAAATTTTCGCAACTATTTTCTAAATCTCAATCACAGAATATAATATTTTCCCATTTCTATGTTAGCTCTCATGATACACAAATTATCTCAAGATAGACAAATAGGCGGAAATTAAATATACACACCAAATTATTACATATCGAGAATCTCTGCAATTCTCCCACACAATTTATGCCCTCTCCTACAATATCCCCCCCCCCCACTTTCCCCAACAGAGAGATAACAATCAATTTCATATTTTATCACTTCCGTCAATTTATGCATGCTTTCATTAATTCTCCAAGGAAATATTTCATATTAACAATAAATTATGACCATGATTGCTGAGTTTTATGAGGCCATTTCCCTGTTGTCCCAAAACGTCGGTAACGGTAACTTATTTCATAAGCTATTAAGACATGACCATAACTGCTGAATAATGTGGTTTCTTTTAGTATTTGGTAAGGCTCGGAGGTATAGGTCTTAATTTGTGGTAACGGCATTAAAGGACATTGAACCATTGCCTGCCTGCCTTTTCGAAGAGACAAATGATAAACTTTAAGGGGCCAAACAATTGCAATAACAACAACAGCAATAATAAGTTACGCATTCTGTAATCATATCGTAAATTGTTATAGCCAATTCTTATAAATAGACATTATTTATAAGGCAACAGTCACATTGTTAATGTTGTAACAGTTGTGAGAGGGACAAAGTAGCTAATGGGAGGATACAGTGGCTCAAGGTGGAATATATATAAAAATATATAAAATTAGAATCACCTGTTAGAGAGTTTCTCAAAAACTCATGATCATCATTGTCCAACTCCAAAGGTCCGATATAAATCGTTTTAATGATTTTTAGTTGACATTTGGTCTGTAAGAATTTGTATAATCTCAGTCATATGGCTAGAGAGGGTATATTCATTTGATACGGCCAAAACGTGCCTCTTCGATATAACGGTTTTAGACCCTAGGTCTCTTTGGACCAATTCCGTTTCAAGACATTTGGAGTCGATCTAGCGATGTTCGTCCGTCTGTCTGTCTGGCTGGTGCACACAATAACTCTCGATTTTGTCCAAACTCGGTACATCGTAATATTATTATCAAACATAGATCGAGTTCGGTGTGAAAATGAAATATATGGTCACTCCTTCTGGTACCTCCCCCACATGGGGTCAAAATTTGGAATATCCATGAATCTCATAAAATGCGAAATCAACATCCGATTCCATTCAGGCTTTGCACATCTTAATATTTCTATCAACACAAGATTTATTATAAAGGTCGTAGAGATCGGACCATTCCTTCTGGTACCTCCACCACAAAGGGTGCATGTTTGTGTTTGTTTATTTTTCTGCATTGGGAGCAGCATATCCCGAAATACTTGCTCTGGATTTTATTGGTCCGTGCCGGGATTGAGGAAAATCCCGGACCTTGGTTTAGCTCGGTTTGTCAGAACGTCATCCACCACAGATCTGTTTCGGTGCGATGTAATGGATGTAGAGAATGGGTGCACTTCAAGAACTGCTCCGGACTATGGCGTTTGCGAGACTACAGCGAAAGGGATTATGTTGCGACATGCTGCAGTAACGTAGTTCCCAGCAAGTCCACTTCTTCGTCGTCCTCTTCAGAGGCGTCGTCAGAGTATGGAGCTCCACCACAGTCTCCAGAACAGCAACACCACAGCATCTAACGCCACATGTTGCTGTTCCAACTCCAGATTGAGCATCATTTCTGCAATTTAATTGCAACGGACTCCGAAGCAAAATAGGTGAGATAATAGCGGACGAATATTTATGAATTTATTTATGAATGAAAATGAACAGTAATGCTGAAACAGCTGGATACGCCGGGAGTCGAGCACCTAACGAAAGTTCTTAACCTGTCGCTAGCCACCCACATAGCGCCCGAAGCGTGGAAAAGGGCCGGGTGGTCCCGCTACTGAAGCCAGGCAAGGATGCCAGTAAAGGCGAATCGTGCAGGCCAATTTCGCTTTTGTCGCCAGTAGCTAAGACTCTTGAGGCTTTACGCCTCTCCAGCATTAGAGGAAGTTATCCAGTTGCCAACCATCAGCACGGATTCCGTCCACAACATAGTACCACAACAGCATTACACGCCATTCCCAGACATATTAGTAGAGGACTGAACCAGAACAAGCCGTGTGATAGAACAGTGTTGGTAGCCCTTGACCTATCAAAAGCATTTGATACGGTCAATCGTGCCATACTGTTTGAGGACGTGCAGAGAACCACCCTCTGGCCAAGTTTGAAATGTTGGATAATAAACTATATTTGTGAAGCCAGTTGTGGTGGACGTTTTGTCTAAAAATTGATTCGAGGTGAACACCCCAGATGTTCCACACAAAGAGATACACCATTGGTTTAAACATTATGATTTTCAGACATCTTCTGTTTTATCATTCAATAGTTTTGCACTTTGGTGATTGATTTACATTTGACCTCCGTAAATATGAAATCTGAAACACGTAAATCATTTTTATCCCACATCAGGTAATTCCACTTAACATCAGTACCTTGAGATAGTGAAGTCTGCGATCTCCAGAGTTATTTTAGGTGTAAAAACTTCTGAAATAAAAACTTTAAAAACATACAGAAAAATCAAAATAAAACTTTCTGCTTACCATCCCAGCTGTGTGTACTATTCTGATTTTTTTGCCCTTCTTTCTATTATCCAATTGTTTTGCTCTTTAAATCTTTCTTGTGTTCCCTATAATGAATCATTTTACCTGTTCCCTTTTATGTCCATATGGCACAGAGAATTGTGTTTGTACAGTGCCATAACTAAATCTAAACACAATCTAAATGTTGAACGCAATCAAGCTTGTTGCAGGTATCATTTCTGCAAAAAAATTCGATGTGGCTGAAAAATCACCAGTTCTTTAAGTTACAAAATGCTTTGTATTTTTTTTTCTTTAAATGTACGAGGGGTTGGTCAGAAATAGGACAGTTTACCAACACTAGAAGTATCAGCGATTTCGATTACAATTATAGCAATTTGACATTTTCTTCTGACAACTCGCTCATAATGAGGTAATATTCTTTTGCGTTGAACTGAGCTACTTCCTTTCGATTTTAACCTTTGGACAGATCAGTTCAGGCAATCCTGGAAAAATTGCAATAAAATTCTACGCAATCAAACTATATACCCTGTAAAATTATATACGGTTGGTATCCTTAAGGAATTTTCTTTTGATTTGTGGACATATTTTAATATAATAATACTTTAGATAACACGTCCAATCAAAACTGCCATCTAAGAAACATCCAATTATTTTCACCTGGTGTGCCACAAAAGTAAATAACCACGGGATCAACATTTTACTACTTCGCCTGGGATAGCACCATTTTAACAGAAGTTGCATTCCCAGGCCAAATATTGTAATTGGACTTACATTGGACCCCATCCTGGAAAATTTGCCCGACCATCCATTTCTTTCGCGAACCAGTGGTGCACGTAACTAGCAGTCTGTGTTCTGTATCAGTCCCAGTTATAAGGACAAAATATAATAGCAGAACAATATCAGCACTAGACTCATCAGCCAGGCTGCACGAATCAACCTTGGACGTGGTGATTTTTCAGAAGCAAAAGTTACGGGGAAAGCCAAAAAACTAAAGAATTCCCGATCATAACCCAACATTCCACAATAGTTCTGTTTAAATATCTGAAACACGCCGCCTGGGTCTAGTTGTTGCTGTCTCAAAACTACCCAAAGAACCCAGCCAGTGATTGACTAAAAGTATTCCCAAGTGTCTCTAGTCCGCTGATAAATTAAGTGGAAATCACACGTGTGATCTTTATAACGTGTTTTTCTTAAATTATTAACAAAATTTAAAAATTTTAAAACAAGAATGGTCGACCCACAGTTCAAGTTTTAAGTACAAGTTCACCGCCTACCATAGACATCGAAAAATTCTACAAAAAATAACTGTGTTAATGATATAAAAATATTTAATCCTCGCTTTAATTAAATGATATATGGTGGCTTGTTTATTGAAAATAATGTTGTCATAAATCACTCAATATCTATGATAATATCATACATAAAATAATTCTTCGAAATTTTCAATTTATTTCATATTGCGATAATTTAATTTTAATTGTACACTTTCACAATTTTGCTTCAATATTTATAATCCATTATTGTGATTAGGGGGTACTTCCCTACAATACACTAAAATGAAAGTAGTATCTAAAACCTTTTACTACAATTAAAAAACAGAATACGAAAGTAAAAATACTATTTGCAAATCAAAGTTCATTGATAAAAATAATTCATCGATCAAAACAGAAATCAAAACAATCAACTAATATTCTCATTTAGCAAAACATCTCTTGAGTAAAAAAGAACCACCTGAATCCAGTTCATGAATGGAGGCCTTCAACGTGACCGGAGAAAAGGGTAAGCCAAACATGTAAACACCTCTACTCGTTGTTTTACATATTGTTTATTGATTCCTTTTGATCTTTGTTGTTCACAAGAGATATGATGCGAGAGCAATCAAAACAGAGTCCACATTAATTTTCAGTGGAAGTAAATTATGTTTCTCTTGCAATAGAGAAGAGTACATAAATATTTGTTGTATGATATTCTCTGTTTTGATTTCTCACAGTTATCATAATCTCACCTATTTGTAAATGGAATATTTTGTTATTGCCTTTCATTCATATTTATAATCAGCAGATATAACTCTTTAGGGACCACATATGTTTACCGAATCTATTGTAGTCTTTATTATTTTATTTACATATTTAGAATTTAATTATATGTGAATCTGTTAAAAGAACTATTACCAATTATTATATTAATTCTATTAATATAAAAAATATGTTTTTCTGAATATTATTATATAAACAAATCACACTAGAAATATTATTGAATTAGTTATCAATTATTACCAATTTTCTCGAAATATTTCAAATAATGGGCTAAATAAAATATACTGTATTTCATCATGAATTGCTAAATAATAAACGTTTTCTTGCTTGAAATGGAATAGAGGTTCGGAGTGACTGAGTATTAGGGATTCTACATTAATATCAATTGCCCGTAGAATATAGGTTGGTGAGGGTTATGAGGCATATACTCTCAACATCATCTGAGAGTAAAACCAAGTATTAGACATCGACTACTGTCAGATATTACATTGTAAATTCTAATTTTTTATGATTGTGGGGATATTTAAATATACTTTGATATTAGATTTCATCCTTTGGTCCATTTTTTTTATATTTTCTTGTATTTATTTCCAACTAATTAGGGAGTCTAAAAATAATGAAGTAACGTAAACATGGTTTGGAATTGAGAAGGTCACGAACTCCCCCACCCGACTGAAGCTAGGGAATAAAAGGCTCCCACCGACTTATCTCATCCCAAGTCCTTGAATGCCTCGAATACTATTCAAAATATGCATTTTCACGAAATTTACTCGTGTTCGTTGCAGAATTTGGCGCCCAACGTGGGGCCTAGGAGATTTTACCCAGTCTTCATGGCTCTAATTTTTTTTCACTGATTTAAAGTTCCTTTTTTATGGGGATGTTGGAAATGTCCATTATATCAGAACATTAGTTAATGAATAGCTTCTACAACCTTACAGGAAATTCAGGAAAGTGAGGTTTACTTCCTTTCAGCTGACCGTTTGTTTTGTGGTTACCTTTTCATTATCTTCTATAATGATACAATGGTCAGTTCAGTCCTCATAAGTTTAGAATACATATTTCGTTCTATAGGAATCTGTGGACTTTGTTATCGACACCTGTGATCTTTTCGGATATCATCTTATTGGCGTTCGCTAATATATGACCACTGATCTACAGAATAGGTCCTAGTCTTAGAGAATCCTTCAGTTGGTTTGTCCCTGTTTCTACAGATTTAAATAGTATTGCAAACTCCATAGCTTTGTTTTTGTTCACATTTATTAGTCGAATTTGTCTCTCACTCCAACTCAATATTATCCACATTTCAGCAAGAAACATAAAATATTTTAATTAACTTTGAACATTGTATAATTCAATCGCTTTTTACTGAGCTATATCTAGGACTTAGTTCCACATTGCATATACATAAGGTGCATATTAGGTATTGATATCTTTAGGATATATCACATTGTAAAAGGTCATAATCTAGGTCATTAGATTGGATTGGATAAAAATCAACTTACACCGATTTAGGAAATTTTTATCCTTAGCCATACTAAAAGCTATTCTATTTTTGCCTTTTGTTTCCTTACTAACATGGCTGAACGTTCGCAGTCCCCTCCACTGGAAGAACAACCTGTAGCTGCTTCACATGCTGCTATTATTTCACAGTGTACTGTTTGTAAAGAACCTATAGATGATGGACAAGACTGCTTAGTCATCAGCGAATGTTCTCATTCATTTCATAGACTTTGCATTGAGTCCTCTTTATCATCATCTTCCACTTGTCCCACGTGTAATCGTCCATGTGAGCTGAGCGAGCTTCGCTGTACAGGATTATTCTCTAAACCTCCTCAAGCTAGTCGAAACACACATAAAAAGTATAGAGGGCGAGGAGCTATATCTAAATCTTCATATAATACAAGAAGTACTACACGCAGTTTATTCCAGGAATCTCAAAATCCCTCACTAAATAACAGCATTGGTCCAAACGGAGATTTATTACAAACCCCTAGTCGAAATAATAGCATTTCGAATAGGATACATTTGGATGCGTCGCCATTACCGCATACTGCAAATATTCCTCCTGCATCCAACAATATTGTTGATTATAATCGTATCAATCAAATGATTGAAGACACCCTGACTAGACTTCTTCAAAACACTGGAATTTCCCAACGTATACCGAGTAATACCCTTTATCAAAACGCTCATTCGAATTCACAAAATATAAAGACTCATCCAATTTTACCACAAAATTGCCAAAACGGCGATATTAATCATTCAAACCAGATACCAAGTACTAGGCAAAATTCTTCACAACACATTCCAGATTCGATACCAAGTAACCAAGGTTATTCAAGTTTCCCGACAGTAAATTTGTCTCCACAACTAACTTTTTCTTCTAGTAATATGCATGCAGATAAAATAACATCTATCATCAACAATTGGAACCTTAAATTTGATGGTTCCCCTAACGGTTTAACAATAGAAGAGTTCCTCTATCGTGTCCAAACCCTTACAAGAGATACGTTTAATAACGATTTTACGGTAATTTGCAGTAATTTAAATACTCTTCTGACAGGGAAGGCCCGTGATTGGTATTGGCGATATCACAAACAGGCCAAGACCATAACCTGGGGATCGTTTCATAATGCTATACTTAACCAATATAAACAAATGAAATCATCATTTGATTTACGAGAAGAAATGAGGAGTAGAAAACAGAAACCGGGGGAGTCATATGATTCCTTCTTTGATGCTATCTCGCTTATAGCGGATAGATTGGCTACCCCCATGTGCGAAGAAGAGCTCATAGAAATAATCGCGAGGAACCTACGTCCGGAGGTTCGTCAGGACCTTTTGTACGTACCAATAAGATCCTTGTCTCATCTTAGGAAGTTGGTTCAAATGAGGGAAAATTTCCTGAACGACGAATACGTTCGTAAAAATCTCACAACACGCCCAATAAACAGCACCAATGCAGCTCGAAGGTATGTCGCCACTCTGGAGGCTGACGAAACACAACATTTTCACTCTACAGATAATTCTTTAGTAGAGGCTGTTCGAAAGGTAGATGTCACTACAAAATGTTGGAACTGTGACCAAGTCGGTCACCATTGGCACGATTGCCTCGAAGATAGAGCAATATTTTGCTACGGGTGCGGGGCAAAAAGGGTTTATAAACCACAGTGCTCTCACTGTTTGTCCAAACCTGCATCAAAAAACTTAAAAACCATGGACCATCACAAGGACCAAATCTAAGTGTTGGCCCTCAACCGAATGTTACGATTTACCCAGACTTTCAATCTAAACTTCCAATTCAGAACAATTCCCAAATTAACCCTAAGATCGACCCAGAACGCAAAATAACTATACTCGAAAGACCCAAATGTTGTCCAGGTGAAAAACTTCCAGACTTATCGCGGATCATATATCCGAAACTACCTCTACATAAAAGGTGGGAAATCTACACCCAAAAAAGAAACGAAATTTTTAATATAAACGCTGTCCACAAGCGGGTGGGTACAAAGCGTTCTACTGCGCGTCTTAGACGTTTTTTCAAAAATAAAAAACTTTGCCGTCATATTAGTATATCAACAATTATTGCGAATCCGAAGGACATGCGTTACTACGCAAAAGTATCCTTTCTGACATTTGAGGAGTACGGACTCCTGGATACAGGGGCAAACATAACATGTATCGGAGGCACTTTAGCCCAAAACAATTTCACAAAATATCCTAATTTTCGATTAGTCAAATCCCTTGTAAAAACAGCAGATGGTAACTCTCAGAAGGTATTGGGGTGGATCGACGTCGATGTTTGTTTTAGGGGTAAAATTAAAAACCTCAAAATTTTTATTATACCATCCATTGCACAAAACCTAATTTTGGGAATAGATTTCTTGAAGTCATTTGACCTCATTCGGAATCTGTTGTCATCTTCTGACATTATAGCCCTTGATAGTAATGGAATAAGCTCACCAAATTTATCAACTATTGATTTTCCCAGTGATTGTGCAAATAACAACACCTCTGATGGATCCCTATACCCGCTAACTGAGCTTGAAAAGCAACAACTAGATGCTGTAATTAAGCTTTTCCCCAACTTTGAGATTCAAGGTTTGGGTCGAACGGGGTTAATTAAGCATTCTATAGAGGTTGGGGATTCCCCTCCAATAAAACAGCGATTTTACCCCGTGTCACCAGCGGTGGAAAAGCTAATGTTCATTGAGATCGATAGAATGCTTAACTTAGGGGTGATTGAGCCGTCGACAAGTCCTTGGAGCTCACCAATGAGACTGGTGATTAAACCAAATAAGGTCAGACTTTGTTTGGACGCTAGAAAGCTAAACGCGGTAACAAAAAAAGACGCCTATCCCCTCCCCAATATAGAGGGTATCTTGTCAAGGCTTCCAAAAGCCAACATAATTTCCAAATTAGACCTGAAAGACGCATTCTGGCAAATAAGCCTCGATGAAAAATCAAAAGCGTTGACGGCATTCACAGTCCCCGGAAGGCCGCTATATCAGTTCGTAGTTATGCCTTTCGGGCTGTGTAATGCTCCTCAAACTATGTGTCGCTTAATGGACGCGCTTATACCGCCAGAATTGCGTCATTCGGTTTTCGGATATTTGGATGACCTTGTGATAGTCTCCGAGGACTTTTCATCTCATTTGGAAGTCCTTATGAAAATTTCGATACAGTTTAGAAAAGCCAACCTAACCCTAAATGTCTCAAAGAGCAAATTTTGTGTAACAAGTGTTAATTATTTGGGGTATATTATTGGGAATGGTGGTATAACGACCGATCCTGATAAGGTATCTGCAATACTGAATTGGCCAGTACCACGGAATTTAAAACAAGTTCGTGGATTTCTAGGTATTGCTGGCTGGTACAGGCGCTTCTTGCAGAATTTCTCTACCGAAACGTTCCCCATTACCGAGGTCCTTTCAACAAAAAAGAAGTTCCATTGGACAGATGATGCTCAAGCTGCATTTGAAAAAGTAAAGAGGTTGCTTACTTCAGCACCGGTCCTAACCAATCCTGACTTCTCAAAGAAGTTTTACCTTCATTGTGATGCCAGTGATATCGGGATTGGGGCAGTTTTGGTCCAGCATGATGAAAATGGCAATGAGAAGCCAATTGCTTTTATGAGCAAAAAACTCAACAGTTCTCAACGTAACTATTCCGTTACGGAAAGAGAATGTTTGGCAGCAATAGAGGCAATAAAAAAATTCCGATGCTACTTGGAACTTCAGGAGTTCGAAGTGGTCACAGATCACTCCAGCCTGTTATGGCTAATGAGACAGCCCGATTTAAGTGGTAGACTGGCCCGCTGGGTATTTAAACTCCAACCGTATAAATTTGCCATTAGCCATAGAAAAGGGAGTGATCATGTGGTCCCCGACGCTCTGTCACGAATTCCTGAAGACCACATATGCAGTGTGGATATCACCGAACCTGGCATTGACTTAGATTCTCAATTTTTTGACACGGACCAAGAATATAAAGATTTAAAAAAACGTGTATTGGAAAATGAAACAAGTTTTCCTGACATCAAAGTAATCGATAGATTTGTGTATTATCGTACTGAGCATTATTTGGGGGATGAAGTACAAGAAAGTGAATGCTGGAAACTTTGGATTCCTTTTCAACTTCGGTCTGAAACTATTTCGAAACATCACGATGTTCCTGTGGCATCTCACGGTGGCATTGCCAAAACCTTAGAGTTGCTCCGACGAACCTTTTACTGGCCTGGTATGGTGCGAGATGTCCGCGAATATATTCGTAATTGCGATGTTTGCAAAACCACAAAATCACCAAATGTAGTGCTGAAGCCACCAATGGGTCATTTTGTTGAAACATCTCGTCCCTTCCAGCGCCTTTATATTGATATTTTAGGACCATACCCCCGGAGTAAGTCGGGAAATATTGGACTATTAATTGTATTGGATCACTTATCCAAATACCATTGGACGTGTCCTCTACGTAAATTTACAGCAAAAGCCATACAAGAGTTTTTACAGAAACACATTTTCCATGCATACGGTGTCCCCGAATTCGTAGTTAGCGACAATGGAAGTCAGTTTCGCTCTAACGAGCTGAACGCTTTTCTTACATCCCTAGGAATCAAGCACACATATACTGCATTATATTCGCCGCAATCTAATGCATCCGAGCGTGTCAATCGTTCATTAATTGCTGGCATTCGGGCCTATCTCAAAAGTGACCATAAACAATGGGACCAGAATCTAACCGCTATCAGCTGTGCCCTGCGAAACACATTTCACCAGTCAATAAAATGCTCCCCATATCATGCTCTCTATGGGTTCGACATGATGACACATGCTTCAGGTTACGAACTTATGCGAAAATTGAATCTCTTAAATGAACCAACCGTGAGGATCCAACGTGATGACCAACTCCAACTTTTACGTCAAGATTTACGTAAGCACATAAAAGCTGCTTACAACAAGAATCAGTTTACCTATAATCTTCGTACTAGATCAAGAGCTATTAACATTGGTCAGACTGTATTTCGCCGAAACTTTGCTCAAAGTAACAGTGAGAAAAGTTTCAACGCGAAATTATCACCGACATTCATAAAAGCCAAAGTAAAAGAAAAATTGGGCAACAATTATTATATTCTGGTAGACGAAGACGGTAAACATACCGGGACTTACCACGCCAAAGATATACAAACTTAGTCAAACGTCCTTTTTCAAGCTAATTCAGTTCCTAAGCGTCCTGAATTATCTAGTTTGTGGTGGACGTTTTGTCTAAAAATTGATTCGAGGTGAACACCCCAGATGTTCCACACAAAGAGATACACCATTGGTTTAAACATTATGATTTTCAGACATCTTCTGTTTTATCATTCAATAGTTTTGCACTTTGGTGATTGATTTACATTTGACCTCCGTAAATATGAAATCTGAAACACGTAAATCATTTTTATCCCACATCAGGTAATTCCACTTAACATCAGTACCTTGAGATAGTGAAGTCTGCGATCTCCAGAGTTATTTTAGGTGTAAAAACTTCTGAAATAAAAACTTTAAAAACATACAGAAAAATCAAAATAAAACTTTCTGCTTACCATCCCAGCTGTGTGTACTATTCTGATTTTTTTGCCCTTCTTTCTATTATCCAATTGTTTTGCTCTTTAAATCTTTCTTGTGTTCCCTATAATGAATCATTTTACCTGTTCCCTTTTATGTCCATATGGCACAGAGAATTGTGTTTGTACAGTGCCATAACTAAATCTAAACACAATCTAAATGTTGAACGCAATCAAGCTTGTTGCAGGTATCATTTCTGCAAAAAAATTCGATGTGGCTGAAAAATCACCAGTTCTTTAAGTTACAAAATGCTTTGTATTTTTTTTTCTTTAAATGTACGAGGGGTTGGTCAGAAATAGGACAGTTTACCAACACTAGAAGTATCAGCGATTTCGATTACAATTATAGCAATTTGACATTTTCTTCTGACAACTCGCTCATAATGAGGTAATATTCTTTTGCGTTGAACTGAGCTACTTCCTTTCGATTTTAACCTTTGGACAGATCAGTTCAGGCAATCCTGGAAAAATTGCAATAAAATTCTACGCAATCAAACTATATACCCTGTAAAATTATATACGGTTGGTATCCTTAAGGAATTTTCTTTTGATTTGTGGACATATTTTAATATAATAATACTTTAGATAACACGTCCAATCAAAACTGCCATCTAAGAAACATCCAATTATTTTCACCTGGTGTGCCACAAAAGTAAATAACCACGGGATCAACATTTTACTACTTCGCCTGGGATAGCACCATTTTAACAGAAGTTGCATTCCCAGGCCAAATATTGTAATTGGACTTACATTGGACCCCATCCTGGAAAATTTGCCCGACCATCCATTTCTTTCGCGAACCAGTGGTGCACGTAACTAGCAGTCTGTGTTCTGTATCAGTCCCAGTTATAAGGACAAAATATAATAGCAGAACAATATCAGCACTAGACTCATCAGCCAGGCTGCACGAATCAACCTTGGACGTGGTGATTTTTCAGAAGCAAAAGTTACGGGGAAAGCCAAAAAACTAAAGAATTCCCGATCATAACCCAACATTCCACAATAGTTCTGTTTAAATATCTGAAACACGCCGCCTGGGTCTAGTTGTTGCTGTCTCAAAACTACCCAAAGAACCCAGCCAGTGATTGACTAAAAGTATTCCCAAGTGTCTCTAGTCCGCTGATAAATTAAGTGGAAATCACACGTGTGATCTTTATAACGTGTTTTTCTTAAATTATTAACAAAATTTAAAAATTTTAAAACAAGAATGGTCGACCCACAGTTCAAGTTTTAAGTACAAGTTCACCGCCTACCATAGACATCGAAAAATTCTACAAAAAATAACTGTGTTAATGATATAAAAATATTTAATCCTCGCTTTAATTAAATGATATATGGTGGCTTGTTTATTGAAAATAATGTTGTCATAAATCACTCAATATCTATGATAATATCATACATAAAATAATTCTTCGAAATTTTCAATTTATTTCATATTGCGATAATTTAATTTTAATTGTACACTTTCACAATTTTGCTTCAATATTTATAATCCATTATTGTGATTAGGGGGTACTTCCCTACAATACACTAAAATGAAAGTAGTATCTAAAACCTTTTACTACAATTAAAAAACAGAATACGAAAGTAAAAATACTATTTGCAAATCAAAGTTCATTGATAAAAATAATTCATCGATCAAAACAGAAATCAAAACAATCAACTAATATTCTCATTTAGCAAAACATCTCTTGAGTAAAAAAGAACCACCTGAATCCAGTTCATGAATGGAGGCCTTCAACGTGACCGGAGAAAAGGGTAAGCCAAACATGTAAACACCTCTACTCGTTGTTTTACATATTGTTTATTGATTCCTTTTGATCTTTGTTGTTCACAAGAGATATGATGCGAGAGCAATCAAAACAGAGTCCACATTAATTTTCAGTGGAAGTAAATTATGTTTCTCTTGCAATAGAGAAGAGTACATAAATATTTGTTGTATGATATTCTCTGTTTTGATTTCTCACAGTTATCATAATCTCACCTATTTGTAAATGGAATATTTTGTTATTGCCTTTCATTCATATTTATAATCAGCAGATATAACTCTTTAGGGACCACATATGTTTACCGAATCTATTGTAGTCTTTATTATTTTATTTACATATTTAGAATTTAATTATATGTGAATCTGTTAAAAGAACTATTACCAATTATTATATTAATTCTATTAATATAAAAAATATGTTTTTCTGAATATTATTATATAAACAAATCACACTAGAAATATTATTGAATTAGTTATCAATTATTACCAATTTTCTCGAAATATTTCAAATAATGGGCTAAATAAAATATACTGTATTTCATCATGAATTGCTAAATAATAAACGTTTTCTTGCTTGAAATGGAATAGAGGTTCGGAGTGACTGAGTATTAGGGATTCTACATTAATATCAATTGCCCGTAGAATATAGGTTGGTGAGGGTTATGAGGCATATACTCTCAACATCATCTGAGAGTAAAACCAAGTATTAGACATCGACTACTGTCAGATATTACATTGTAAATTCTAATTTTTTATGATTGTGGGGATATTTAAATATACTTTGATATTAGATTTCATCCTTTGGTCCATTTTTTTTATATTTTCTTGTATTTATTTCCAACTAATTAGGGAGTCTAAAAATAATGAAGTAACGTAAACATGGTTTGGAATTGAGAAGGTCACGAACTCCCCCACCCGACTGAAGCTAGGGAATAAAAGGCTCCCACCGACTTATCTCATCCCAAGTCCTTGAATGCCTCGAATACTATTCAAAATATGCATTTTCACGAAATTTACTCGTGTTCGTTACACAGTCGTACGTGGAATTCCGGAACAAGAAGTCCAAAGCCCGTAGAGTGAAAGAAGGAGTTCCCTAAGGTGGGGTTATATCTCTGGAACTATTTAACCTCTACCTTTCCGGAATTCCTCGCCCTCCAGACGGCATAACGTATGCGGATGAGTGTACGATCATGGCGTCGGGCTCAGTGGTCGATAACGTATAAGAAAGGCTGAACCCCTATCTCGCGGAGCTTGCCGCATACTTTCACGCGAGGAATATGAAAATATCCGCCACGGTCACATTGGACAGCATGTTCAAGTCGTCCGCGCAAGCCATAGCTATCTGCGACAAGATGAGAAGTAGGAAAAAGGACCTTAAGGCGCTAGCCGGCAGCACTTGGGGTGCGGACAAGGAAACCTTGTTGACATCTTATAACGCGATAGGTCGGTCTGTGGTCAGCTGTGTGGCTCTGTGGTCTGCGAATACTAGTGCTATGCAGTGGAAGCTCATCCATACCTGCCAGAACGGACTGGTGGACCATCTACATGAGGAGCCGAAAGTTCTTCCCTTACGTCAGCATAATCATATGATTTCGTTGCAGTACCTGCTTGGATGTTACCGTGAGAGTCATCCCAACCATCATATGGTAGATAAATCTCCCCCAACCAGGCGTGTCAGGAAGGACATACACGATATAGAGAGGGAGTTCCAACGCTACAAGAGAGAGCCTCTAGATCAAAAAGCCTATCAGGCAGGTCTGAGGGACATTCATACCGACGCAGTCGTGGATGCTTGCCGTCCTCGGAGTCCACCCCCTATCCATTGCAGCTGAAGAATGTCAGCTGCCTAGACAATCCAGGGTAGTTTTGTCGCATTCACGTTCAGAATGGTGTAGTCATCTCAATTCGTATTGGGCACGAATTGATGAAGATGTGCGAGACGCCTGCCCGGCGTGTGATACAAACCCGCACAATACGCTGCACCTATTTAATTGCACAGCCAAACCTACCCAACTCACTCCAACGATCATAAAATCCGAAATAAGTATCCTGTTCTCTTCATATTTCACATATCCCATTATTTCTACCAACTCAAGATCTGCTATGAAGATGGAATATATCGGTCCACTCCTCCCCCACAAACTGTCAAAATTTTGAATATCCAAGAAGCTCATAAAACGAGAAATTAACATCCGATTCCATTCAGACTTGGTACATCTCAATATTTCCATCAACACAAGATCTGTTGTAAAGTTGGTAGAGATCGGACCATTCTCTCTGGTACCTTTCCCACAAAGGGTCATAGTTTGAATAACCAAAACGATTATAAAATCCGAAATAAGTATCCGGTTCAAAAGTCTGGTGTAAAGATGGGATACATCGGTCCACTCCTTCTGGTACTTCCTCCACAACGGGTCAAAGTGTTGCATAAGATTTGTTGTGAAGATACTATATATCTGCGATCCCTTCTGGTACCTCACCCAAAAAAGGTTCACAATTTTCAATACTTTTATGTCATAACTTGCTAAACAAGTAAGCGATTCTTTACAACTTGCGTGGTACGTCGCAATATTTATATCATATTCATTTAGATCCGATACGAAATGGACAATATTGATCCGTTGCTTGAGAACTTACTCCAAAGATGGATTTAAATAGTCATAAAAGAAGTCAAAATATATTTAAACAGTCGAACATTGGATGAGGGCATACATCTGTCGGCAAAACCGATGGATACTTTTTAACTCGTGAAATTTTATTTATTTTCCCATAACTCAATCGTTTCTCTTAAAATCTCCCACATGTGTTAAACACTTCCTCTGCGCCACTGTACCTCACAATAATTCTATTGTCGTAAACTTTAAGATTTATCTTTTTCAGTGCATCTTTGTTTGTATTGTCTGGCAAGGAATTCACTATATATGTATGTGTGTGTGTAGTGAACTTTTTGTTGTTGTTGGCTGGAAATCGTTGTCATTACTTTGTGGTTTTATAACTGCTCGCCTCAGACAAAAGACACAGAGCATAAAAAGAAGGTTTTGCGGAATCAGTTTTCGGTCTTCACTTCCGTTTATTTGACACCAGGCCACAGGCATGAGGTAGTTTATGAGCCAAGTTTGTTACGAACATGTCCGACCGGTTGCTTACTTCTGTGTCAGTGGTCAGTGGTCTTTACAACTTAAAGTTCATGCCGTAGAAAAACGAAGAAGTATAGGAGAAGTTTACTAGTCGCAATAAGTAGCTAATTTAAGACAACAAAAAAGGAGAGAAAACGAGTATAAGCGTAGGAGATGATGCTGTTGGGTTTTTATTTATTTGAGAATGGATTTCAAAGAATCTGTTTTTATTGAATTAGTGTAGGAAGTATGTGGTTAAGTTTTTATTGCCGGTAAACAATTGGGAAATTTAGGATAAACAATTGAATGGGATAGGATGTCTGCGGAAATATCTAACACGTGTTGATATCCTTTCATGATAGACAAAGAAAGTGGTTTGTTCAGAGAACAGCTTCAATTAAGGACCGATCTATCCATCCGGCACTCCAGGATTTAAGGACAGTCACACACCATTGTGGACAAGCGTTTTTCCTGGACAGAAATCATTATCATGCTAATGTCTTTAGATTAGTTTGTAATTTGAGTACTTCAGGGGAATAATGAGAAACCTCCCTTTTTTACTGAAAATCAATTAACGACATTTAGCTATCTTGATATGAGGTAGTATCTAACATTGCCAAGCATTAAGATCTTACAACTTTGTATCTTCCTATACACCTAATACCAATGGTATTTAATCTGGTAC
Organism: Musca domestica; assembly: GCF_030504385.1. Classification (NCBI taxonomy): domain Eukaryota; kingdom Metazoa; phylum Arthropoda; class Insecta; order Diptera; family Muscidae; genus Musca; species Musca domestica. Next base: position 8,350,259 of record NW_026712114.1, read on the forward strand.
CATGCGGAATGTTTCCCCTCTCGAAATTCAAGTCTTATTCCATTCCACCAACTTATCTAGATTCTCTCATAGTAGTCATTATACCGAATTTCAAATATTCCTACTCTATTCTACACATCCACAGTTACCCTTATACCAAAATTCAGATTTTCAGTCCTATTCCCACACTTTATACCAAATATTGCACTATTTGTCATACGCAACCATTCCACTGTCTCAACCCTTCACACACTTAGTGGACCTTAATACCAAAATTCATAATCTTGCACTCTATACAAACTTTGATGCCATTTAGTGCCTTTCTAATACGAATTTCCTTATTAATCCTTAACTTTATCTACCTTTAAATGCACAATTCTGGCTCTTTTCTTATAATAAGTACGAAGTTTAGTACGGTTTAGTACATTTCGTACACAATTTACTAGGCATTTTCAAATCCACCTCCTTATCGACATACTAATAACCAAAACCGCCTCCATAACCACGGATATCAACAGTGACATCTCTATCAAATTTCAGGATTTCAGATCTATTCCTTCACCCAATTACAAATTTAGTACTATTTAGTATTTTTGCACAATTATAGTACACATTTCCAACACCACATCCATATCCTAACCACAGACACAAACAGTGACATTCATCAAATTTCAGGATTCCAGCCCTATCCCTTTACCCACTACCATTTCGTACTTTCCGTACAAAAACTGATACCAAAAGACACCTCAATATAAAATCTGAGGATTCCAGCTCTATCTCTACACCTAATACCCAATATACTACCATTTAGCACTTTTCGTACAAAAATATAGGACCTCCAAATCTCAAACTCAGACTCCTTCAGTAATCTAAATATCAAATTTCAGAATTTTTTTATATCTCTCTCCCTTCACCCAGTATGGTACCATTCAGTACTTTTCGTACAATTACCGTACACCAATACCAATTTGTACCAAATATAGTACTCTTTTGTACTTTTCGCGCACTTGTAGTTTCCAAATTTCTAAAGCTACCTCTCTATCACAAAACTACTACAAATAGGGACCCCAATAAAAAAACTCATCCGTTCACCATATACCAGACTGTTCCAAGTTTAGTACCAGTTCGCACACTTATTACACATTTCCAAAACCACCTTCATATTTCCACTACAGACACTCCAATACAAAATTAAGTAATTTTTGTTTAAAAATAGTATAATTTCCAAAACCATCTCCATACCTCGATTCCGATACTAGTAAAGACCACAATAACAAATTTGACGATTAAATTTCAAGATCCTTCACCCAATACCATAATAGTACTCTTCGTACAATTGTAGTAGAAATTTCCGAAGCCACCTCCATATCTCAATTCCAGATACCAATAGAGACCTTAATATCAACTCTGAAGATTCTAGCCATATCCCTTCACCCAATACCTAATTCGGTACCATTTAGTATTTTTCGTAGGAACGTTGGACGCTTTTCCAAAACGTAATCTTAATAACAAATTCCCGAATTTTATCTCTATCTCTATACCTTCAGCCAATACCAAATTTAGTACCATTCTGCACTTTTGTACAATTATTGTACACATTTCCGAAACCACTTCCATATGTTCAGTCTACACATGAACAGCGATCCTTATACAAAATTTCAGATTTCAAGCACTATATATTCTCCCAATACAAAATTGTACGCAAGGTAGTGCTATTTAGTACTTTCCTTACACTTGTGTACTACAAAACCCCCTCACAAACCTACCACCAACAAGAATTCCAATACAAAATTTCAAACTTTCATCTTCATCCGTTTACCCCAAAAACTGTAAAAAATTTAGTACAGTTCTCGCACTTAGCGCACATTTCCAAAACCACTTTCATATATCAAACTTACTTTCCAACTTTGATTGTCTTACCTTTAGCTCTATCCGTTCACATTGTAAGAAATTTTACCAAATGTATTACATTTTATTACTTTTCGTACACTTATAGTGCTAATTTCCAAAAACCTTATGGTACATTTATCCTGCACTCCATCAGTGACTACCATTAGAAATTTCAGAATTCTAGCTAATTTCGTTTTTCCAATACAAAATATTACATTTGTAGCATATTTTAGTACTTTTCGTACCCTTTTAGTAAGTAATTCTAATAAGTCAGCCGTTTGCACACCAAGAGCTTCACTCGTTTCATCTGGAAGTAGATTCTCAATCAGCCAGTTATTTCACTGGCCATTTATATACCTTGTACCTAATTTAGTACCAATTGTTATACTTCGTTCGCGTAAGTATGCATTTCCAAAACCACTTCATATCTCAACCCTACACACCAATATCGACTATAATTCAAATTTTAGCACCATTTCGTACATCTACGGTTCGTATCTCCAAGACCATCTCCAAATCTCAACACGACACACCTTAATTCTTACCCTAACACTAAAATTCAGAAATCTAGCATTTTCCGTATAATCAATACCTTTTGTACTCTTATAGCAAATATTTCCAAAAATAATTTTAAATTTCAGGACTACAGCTCCATAGGTTCACCGAAATCCTTGTAATTTAATTAATTTTAATTTAGTTTCATTTAGTATACATAAGTACGAATTTCCATAACAACCTAAATTCAAATTGTAACTAATTTATTACCATTTAGTACATATAAATACGTATTTCTAAAATTACCTACACACCTCAGTCCTATAATGCAATAGTCATCTTAGTAATCAGTCAGTAATCTAGCTCTATCGCTTCACCCAAATCGAAATTTTACCAAATTTTTAGTACCGTTTAGTACACATAAGTACGAATTTCCAAAACTACCTCCATATCCCAATGCTACATTCTAACAGTAATCTAATTTCCAAATTTCAGGACAATTTGGAGCTGGTCTCTTGATTAACCCAAATCTAAACGAATTTCCAAACTTCATAAATACCCCAACCCTGCGCTCCCACAGTAATTCTAATGCATAAATCATCGGTGCTCCCAAATCGATATTGTACCAAATGCAGTAAATTTTAGTACGTATAAGTACAAATTTGCTAAATTTCTTACACACTGCAATCCTATAATACACCAGTTATTTCTAAATTTCGGGATTCCAACTCTTCCAGTTCTCCCAAAAACAACCTCCATATTCCAATCCAACGCTCCGACAGTAACCTTATTTCCCAATATCACCATTTCAGCGCTGTTCACACAAATCCACATGGTACCATTTAGTACACTCCGCCTGTAATGCCAATTTCAAATTACTGAATTCCAGCTTCATCCGTTACTCCAAATTTAAATTGTACCAAATTTAGTACCGTTTAGCACTTTTCGTGTACATTGATAGACACTTCCAAAGCTACCTCCTTACATCGACCCTACTCCTTAACCTTAATTCCAATTTTAAGTTTTTAGCCCTAACCGTTCCCCATGATACGAAATGGTACCAAATGTAGTACATTTTAGTACTTTCCGTACATGTACAGTGCAAAATTTCCACTCCATCATTGAGCATCATTGGAAATTCCTTTCCGTTTAGAACTTTCCGAGCCGAGCCCAGCCCTATCTGACCCCTTTAAACCAAGTGTAACCCTCACCCAAAATCCAAAGATTCTATTTTCAGACGTTTCGTCTGGGCGTTGATGAATCATTACGTCAGTCAAATTTTTGTATTGTATAGACTATCCTCTTTTCTTTTGTACTTGTTTGAATATCTCCTTAAACTCATAAACATTTTTGATGCTTAAAAATCGCCTTGATGTTATCCTTCAATGTAGACATCATTGTTTTTGTTTTTTTAAAAAATAGATTATGTCACTTGAACTAATACAGATTACAATGGCTAGCATGTCCTTTCTCCCTGCAACGACAAATCCATTGCCACACACACACAATATTTAGTATGCACACATACATATTTATATATAAATATTGTGTGTGTGTGTGTGTACTTTGAAAGTTATTCATCCACAGACTGACCGGTGGCCAACTAAAAACGGGAACAAGGCAATTCTGCTACCCAATGGCCACGGCCATAACGGAAGAGGCGGGAGAAGAAGAAAAATTAAATCAATGCCTGCCCATTGGGCCAAGTTAGTCTTTGTAACTCAACTCTCTCGTTCGTTCGTTTGTTTGTCCGCTCTCTTTCGTTCGCTTAACAATGTCATGAATTCCCAATTCCATGGTTCAAACGACAATAACGGCAGCAGCAACAGCCGTAACAACAATGCCGACATCGGATGAGAAAGACATTAAGTGCAGCATCCTAGGTTCGTGAGCTGCAGCACATCGAGCTGCAATAATGCCAATGGCGTCAGGTACAACAGCGTAACGTTTAGCCGAGTATTAAATATTGCCAAAGGATATTCGAATTGTTGTTCATGTTTTTTTTTTTTTTTTTTTGTAAAGCTTTCTTTAGAAATTGCTTCTACGGAGGAACCTTGGAATATTTTATGACAAGCCAATGTGTGGCATGGTAGAACGGCAATGGCGATGGCCGGTTAATGCAGGCATTTGTTGTGTTCTGCCAACAAATTGTAAAAATTGTGAACGGCTAGGAAAGAGTTTATTGAATTTCTTGGAATTCTCATAACTGAGGCCAATATTGAAGGTACCAGCAAATGACGCCGCATGCAGCAGCAATTTGTAAAGGGTCACACATGTCCTGGCAAAATTTGTTCCAACATTTGTTATTGAAAAAACATGAACATGTTTGCTTTTAAAAATTGAATTCAAATAGGTTTTCGTTCATTCGTTCATTTTTTTCTTTCAATTTTGACTGCAGCACCAATTCCACGTATCAGGTTCAAATAATACATTTATCATTTCTCCTTTTTCCCCAAAAGAGTCTTCAGCGAAATATGTGATTGGTTGCCCTTTAAAGATGATTTATTTTATTATTTAACTCTCTTAATGATCAAATTGATTGGGCTGCAAACAAAGAAACATGCCAAACCCATAAAAATCACAAATCAAATAATCTCCGAATCCCATTGATTTCATATTCATACCAAGTCATAGGCCTCTCTCTACACATCCATATGTTTTCCATCCTTCTCCTCCCAAGAGCAGGCGGTAACGCACGAATTACAGCAACTTGATAGCTCATCAAAACGGAAGAAAATAAAACGAAAAAAAATGTGAAAAATTATCTCATCGAATAATTCAATTTTAGAATCCATAAAAAATCTAAATTCTTGACGATAAAGCAATAAAATTGTTAACATCCTTTTTGGTAGGAAAAAGAAGGTGATTGCTGCCGAAGCCAAAATAAAATTTTGGGTTATGGGTTCTTATCATCATGACCTTTTAGTTTTTATTGCTTAACCTTACCCCGCTTTAGAATGATAGGAATTCAAAAGAAAATGTGATAAGAACATGTTATTAGTTTGAAAAAAAGACCGGAAACTTGAAACGAATTTGGAGTACCCTGTTTTCAAGGCATAAATAAGAAAAAAATTGGAAATACCCTTCCTTTTCTAATCACATTTCACCTCTGTCAGATATATTCAAAAGAGAATAACTTATATAGGTATGCGAGAGACCTGGATAATGCGAGAGACCTGGATAAGTACTTAAGCAGAACCTATGAGGGAGTATTAGGCTACATCTACAGGAGATCCAATACATAGGACTATTGGGAGAAAAGAGAAAGACTTTTATAGGTTTTTTTTCAGTCAGAGGCCTATTAATTTCAAATTCGGTCCGGAAATAGAAATGGTTCTTGAACAACCAGACCTGGGGACAGGTCTCGAGATACGCGGGGCAAGGAACCACGATTTGCTGTTCAGGATTCGTAATGGTTTACTCGGGACTACCGGATGCCTCTAATGCGAGAGGCCTGGATAAGTAGTTAAGCAGAACCTATGAGGGAGTATTAGGCTACATCTACAGGAGATCCAATACGTAGGACTATAGGTGTATCCAAAGCTACGTTTGTGAGAGACCTCAAGCAGACCACAAGGATATTCAAAAATGCGGTTGCAAGAGACCTTATAAGTACTCAATCAGACTACAAGGATATTCGAAACTACGGTTGCAAGGAACCCTAATAACCACTCCAACAGACTTCAAGGATATTCAAGGATACGGTTGCAAGAGACATTAATACGTACTCAAGCAGATCAGAAGGATATTCAAAGATAGGGTTGAGAGAGGCTTTCATAAGTACTCAAACAGACAATAAGGATATTCAAGGATACGGTTGGGAGAGACCTTAATAAGTACTCAAGCAGACTATAGGGATATTAAAAACTGAGATTAAAAGACACCTTAATTAGTATTCAAGCAGACTACCAGGATATTCAAGGATACCGTTGCTTAATATGTAATTAAGAAGACTACTGGGATATTCAAAGCTAGGGCTGCAAGAGACCTTAGGTAGTACTCAAGCAGGCTACAACGATATTCAAGGATATGGTTGTGAGGATATTGAAGGATAATAAAATGGCTCACAAAGGATGTGTAAGGACTCCTTTGGAGAGAAGAACCTAAACAGATCTTCTATTGCGAGAAGACCCTCAACAGATCTTCCATGGCGAGAAGACCCTCAGGTCGTCTATGAAGAGAAGACCCTCTTCTATGAAGAGAAGACCCTCAAACTGGTCTTCTATGAAAAGAAAGAAGACCTTCAACAGGAGAAGGCCTTCAAGAAGTCTTCTATTGGGATATGGCCTTCAAAACTCGTTCTGTGAAGAGAAGACCTTCAAAAGGTTTTTTGTAGCGACAAGACAGGTTTTTTTAAGACCTTCAACAGGTCTTCTATCAAGAGAAAATCTATGATCTTCTATGAAGAGAAAACCTTAAATAAATCTCCATCTAAGGATGAAAGACTCTCAACAGTCATTCTGTGGTTAGAAGACCTTCAACGGGTCTTCAAGGTTCGAAAAGACCTTCAACATGTCTTCTTTGGAGAGGAGACCTTCAACTGGTCTTCTGTGAAGAGAAGACCTTCAACAGGTCTTCTATAGAGAGAAGACCTTCGACAGGTCTTCTATGGAGAGAAAACCTTTAAAAGGTCTTCTATTGAGAGAAGACCTTCAAAGGGCCTCCAATATTCGAGAAGACCTTCAATAGGTCTTCTATGAATAGGAGACCTTTAACAGGCCTTCTATAGGCAAGGACCTTCAACAATTCTTCTATGGAGATGAGACCTTCAACAGGTCTTCTATGAAGAGAAAGACCTTCAACAATTCTTCTATGGAGAGAAAGCCTTCAACAGGTCTTCTATGAAGAGAAGACCTTCAACAGGTCTTCTATGGAGAGAAAATCTTCAAAAGGACTTCTAAGGAGAGAAGACCTTCAATAGGTCTTCTACGAATAGGAGACCTTCAAAAGGTCTTCTATGGAGAGAAGACCTTCAAAAGGTCTTCTATGGAGAGAAGACCTTCAAAAGGTATTCTATGGAGAGAAGACCTTCAAAAGGTATTCTATGGAGAGAAGACCTTCAAAAGGTCTTCTATGGAGAGAAGACCTTAAATAGATCTCCTTCTAAGGATGAAAAACTTTCAACAGGCATTCTGTGGTTAGAAGACCTTCAACGGGTCTCCAAGATTCGAAAAGATCTTCAATAGGTCTTCTATGAATAGAAGACTTTCAAAAGGTCTTCTATATAGAGATGACCTTCTACAATTCTTCTATGAAGAGAAAACCTTTAACAGGTCTTTTATAGAGCAAAGACCTTCCACAGGCTTTCTATTAGCAAAGGCCTTGAACAGATCTTCTATGGAGAAAATACCTTCAACAGGTCTGCTATGGGGAGAAGACCTTCAACAGATCTTCTATGCAGAGAAGACCTTCAACAGGTCTTCTATGGAGAAAAGACCTTCAACAGGTCTTCTGTGAAGAGGAGACCTTCAACAGGTCTTCTGTGAAGAGACCTTCAACAGGTCTTCTGTTAAAAGAAGACCTTAAACAGGTCTTCAATAAATAAAATACACTCAGCAGGTCTTCTATGAAGGGAAGACATTCAACAGGTCTTATATGAAGGGAAGGTCTTCAACAGATCTTCAATGAAATGAAGACCTTGAAGATGTCTTCTATGAAGAAAAGGCATTCAACAGGTCTCCTATGAATGGGGCTTCTATGGAGAGGAGAACTCCAACATGACTTCTATGGATAGAATACCTTCAACAGGGGTTCTATTGAAGGGAGGCCTTTAACCGTTCTTCTATGGAGAGAAGAAGGTCTTCTCTTCAATAAGTCCTCGTTGAAGAGAAGACCGTCAGCAGGTCTTATATGGAAATAAGACCGGCGACAGAACTATTAGGTACCTTCAACGGGACTTCTGTGGATATAACACCCTGAACAAGATTTCTATGGAAAAAACCCTCAACAGGTCTTCTATGAATAGAAGGGATTCAATCGGTCTTCTATGAGGAGAAGACTCTTAAGAAGCCATCTGTGAACAGAAGACCTTTATAGGTTTCTATGTATAAAAGACCTTCAACAGGTATTCTATGGATATGAGACCTTCATCGGGACGTATCAAGTCCTCAAATCGACCTTCTACTGACTTTTAAAAATCACTCAATGCCATAACTCCTATGACATTTAAGTGTAGCAGCCACACATTATACACTGCCGAAGGCAAGAGTTATAGGCCCTCTCAGGCACACACACACCAACTAACCCACATATGGACAGGATTATTATTGACGCTTTTATGGGCTCTTGGTAATACCAATAACAGAGATAGATTGATGTTCGAGCACCGGTAGTGGATACAACAACAACAACAACAGCTTTAGTGTGGGATCTCTGTGTGTTCGGCTCAACAGGATTTTAATGATACTTTGTATCATCAAAGCTGTGTTTCTTGTTTTTCATCCTTCACCGGGGCAAATGGACGGTCACATTCACGGTTGGACGAACCTGTGGCTGCATAGGTGGAGCGGATTTTCATATAAGCACCATGTAACAACATTCATTCATATAAAATGCTGAGCATGCTGCTCTTGTAACTGAAAATTATGTTCCTCCTCCTTGCCTTCGAAGAGAATGAGTGAGTGATGATGTTGTTGTTCCCTGTCTACCAAGAACCCTTATCATCGTTAAGTGAATTATTTTCTGCCAATGATGGCGGAAGCGTTGGATAAAGGTAGTTATCTCCATGTTCTCGCAACAACTGATGATGATGGAGTGCCAGGTGGTGCTCCCATTCCCGTTGCTTGTTTCGGGTTAGACACGAAGAAGATACATTCATTAAACTTTCTCTATGAACAATTCAGCTCAAACCATTCACGTACGCATAATTTATACGTTTATTGGTGTTGTTGTTGCTGTCCTTCTTTTACATCGGAAGGGAGTTTGAGATATTTATGGTCCAGGGATTAAGTAAAAATATTAACAATTTAATGCGAAATTGGTTTTGTTGTTTGATGGAGTTTTAAACTTTTCCTTTAACAACTTAAAGTTTTTTTTCTGGGGAAGGGGGAACAGGTCCGTAGGAATATTTTAATTGTTTATGACATCAGCATCAGGGTAATAATTCGGATATTAATGGGATTTTATTCGTAATGGGATTGGTGAATATCCCTTTAATTGGGAGCCTTTGCTTTTAATGGGAAATTAAAGTTATATGAAATTTGAGAAAGTATTTAAATGGTTTTTATGCAGATTGTATTTTTGAGGATTTCTAATAAAATTTCGACCAATCGAGGTAGGTTGACACTTTTCCAAAATTCTTTCTACTGTATAAGAAGATTTACATGATACGTATGTTAAGCTGCGGATGATAATGAGATTGTCGCTGTCTTCTTTCATTACTTGATGTGAAATCTAAGATCAGGTGACCGAAAACACATCCACCATACAGTGTTCCGAGTCGGAGAACATTATCGGTCAATTACGATATAGTTGTAGTCGAACAAGTAACTGGAGTTCGGGTAAAAAAAATTGAAACCTCAAGTGGGGAAATGACTTTTTTTAAAATATTACTTCGAGGTTCATTTTTTGTAGCATCCTCCGTAAAAATATAAAAGTATTAAAAACGTAGTATGCCCTCCATGTACGTTTATTACTTCGTTTGCAATGTTTCGAAATATTCGTGGGAGACCCCAGCAAGGATATATATTCTTAATAACCGTAAAATTCTAACTCGATTTTACGAAGTTTGTCTGTCTGTTGGAATTCGAATAGAGTACACATTATTTTGTGTTGAGCTCTGGAATTTGGTACAATTTTTTTCATAATTTTTATACCCTACAACACAAGGTGGTCAGGGTATTATGTATTTGTGCATTTGTTTGTAACAGGCAAAAGGAAACGAAATAGACCCATAGTTCCTTTTGATGATCTGCATAGAATCACTTTCTGAGTTGATTTATGCATGTCAGTCCGTCTGTCCGTCCGTCCGTCCGTCTGTCCATGTATTCTTGTGGACAAAGAACAGTTCGCATTTATTACCCGATCCAGATGAAATTTTGCATAAATCATTTGTTTGGCCCAAAGACGAACCCTATTGAAATTGGAGATAATCGGTAAAAATTTAGATAAAGCTTCCATATATATCTTCCGATTTGCCTCTTATTGTTCACCAAACGTGTAATATCAGCCAGAATAATATGGAATTTTGCACAGACAACCAAATTAGGCTTGAAAATAAGTATGCCAAATTGGATCGAAATCGGTTCAGATATAGCTATAGCTCCCATATATATTGTTCATCCGATTTGTTATTTTTCTCCTCCGCAGCCGTAATATGCACTCTGTAACAACAATATTTGGGGAAATATATCAAATACAGCCCAGAAATACATTTGCTAAATTTTATCGAGATCGGTTCAGATTTGGATATAGCTTCCATATATAACTTCGTCCGATTTACCTTTGATTGTGCACCAAACGTCTAATATTTGCCCAAATGAGATGGAATTTGGCACATACGACCGAATTTAGTCTAGAAGGTAGTATGCCAAATTTGGTGAAGATCGGTTCAGATATAGCTATAGCTCCCATATATATTGTTCACCCGATTTGTTGTATTTGTTACCTACGGCCGTAATATGCACTCCGTAACAACGATATTCAGGGAAATATATCAAATACAGCTCAAAAATATCTTTGCCAAATTTTATCGAGATCGGTTCAGATTTGGATATAGTTCCCATATATATCTTTATCTGATTTCAAATTAATTTTGCACCAAATGGGCAATACAAATCCGAATTTAAAAGATACAAATGCCCCGGCATATTTAGTCTTTTGAATTTTAAATTATAATTATAATCATAGCGTGTATGATTGAATTCTCCCATAAAAACTTTTAATTATTAAGTGTAGCTCAACTAAATTAGCAAAGTGGTGTAGGGTATCATAAAATCGGCCCGCCCGACTTTAGGACTTTCTTTACTGGTTTCAATTAAAAATGATTTGACTTTTCGGGTTCTTATTAAAATTTAATTTGTAAATTTCTCTTCAAAAAATTTTAATTTTTAAGTTTTCGGCCAATCAAATTTGCGAAACCTTGCCTTGCAAGAAATGTACATTGCATGTCGGTTATTTGATATAATTTCCATATAAAAGGACATCATGATCTTCGATGTTGTAAAAAATGTACGCCTCAATTTCCCATAGAATCTTATATAATTCAATGGCAGTATTTCATCTCACTAAAATCCTGTAAATGTCCAGTATTTTCTACAGCTTCCATTAGACGGTACGCCCAATATTTTCAATTTTAAAGGTTTCTACCTAAGAATAGAAAATATGGCCGTGAGATTTTTTTTAATATAATATAATTAATTTTTTTAATCAGCATAAAATTCTCGAAATGGAAGATCTCGAAGTCGATTTAAAGATGCCTTATTTCGAGACTACCTTATCAGAAAACAAACTTTATTTTTAAGGCATACAGGTGAGATAAAAAAAACTGCAACAAAGTCAAACGCCATAATTTTTACATTTTTTTTTTAATTTTACTGAATGAAAGCAAAAAAGGTCGGAAATAGCATTAAATTTTAGAATAAGTTTAGATTTGTTCGAATTGGTCACATTGGCAAAAATTATGACCTTCAAACGGCAAATGAAACTGTCACACTCCGCCCGAATGTTGCTCTGCGGTATTTTAGCCCATTCCCCGCGAAGCGCTTGCTTGAGATGATCTACACTTTGGTATTTTTAAGTGCCAACCTTGCTTTCCAAAATACTCCAGACAGAATAGTCCGACGAATTGGTATTCGGAGATTTTAGTGGCCATTGTGCTCTGGAAATGAAGCGAGGAACTGAGTGCGATGGTGCTGAGTCCTGTTGGAATGTCCAAGGTCTACGGCCAAAATATTTGCGTGCCCAAGGCTTTAATACACCCTCCAGAATATTTTCGATTAATACGAGCGGAGAGCGGCCCACACCATCACCAAGGCCGGCGCTTGAGTTCTGGTGGCCAACCGAAGGTGCACATTTTCAGCTGACCTCTTACACACTGCTGGACAACGAATGTTTTCTCATCGGAAAAAAACAAATTCGGCAGTTCACCACTTTCGGCCAAGCAAGCAGCTCTTTAGTTCTTTTCCGTCTAATTTCTTACTGTTGTGGTGTAAATTCTTTCACTTTTTGGAATTGCAATGGCTTTACCCCGAACTCATTTTTCAATATTTGGCGTATGAAATACTTCCATATGTTCAGTTCATGAGCAATTTTTCGGCCACTGCGACGCGGGTTTCGACCAAGTCGCTTCTTTACTTTTCGAAACATTTTTGCTAATGTTGCTGTTTTTTTCCGTCTACTTCCTTGACGTCGGGCTACGCTATCAGAATCACGGTAACGAGCGATGGTACGGAACACTCAAAATATTTATTCACATTTAAATGCTGGAGTGCTCTAACGATAGCCACTTGTGATTTTCCGGCCAAATATAAAGAAATTACTCTATCACGCTTGGATTCCATCACGAATAACTTTTTTTCTGGAAAATTCTCATTAAAATGCTTTTGTACGCTTGTAAACAATACAATGAGCTGTCACCAGAATAATTTTAACAGCTGTCGGACGAGTTGTAGTACCCATTACGAATTTCAAATAAGAAATTTGAAATAATTATAAATAATGTCGCTAAAATAATGAAAATCGGGAGGCACCGTTATATGGGGGCTATATGAAAACGTGGACCGACATGGCTTATTTACGAACTTAACCTGCCTACTAGGAAAATATGCATATATGCAAAATTTAGCCTTCTATCGAAATTCGATTCGTTCGAAAGATAGCGTAATTACAACAGACAGATAGACGGACATTGGGACAGACACACAGACAGACGGACATCGCTAAATCGTCTTAGAATTTCACGCTCATCCAAAATATGTATACTTTTTAGGGTCTATTATGAATATTTCCAGGAGTTACAAACGGAATGACAAAGCTAATATATCCTCCATAGAATGGTAGAGGATATAAAAAGAGTAATTCGGCTTATGTGTCTTTAAAACTTCCTAGGGAAGTTGAAGTACAACTCACTTCTAACCCAGCCGACAAGAACACATTACCTTGGAGGCAGTATAATGACCCAAAAATAAATGTGAATAAAAATTATAATTTTTAAAAACATAAAATTTCTTCATCCGCCCATGCAGAAGATGTGAGACTCTTATCGAGCAACATCGGGGACATTCCACAAAATTATATTTCCAATGGAAAATGGGTCACAATGTGTAACCCATTTCGAGCCAAAATCAACCCACATCCCCTAAAACACGCAAAGTATGTTAACCTTTTACTTCGAATTTCAAAATGATTTCTAAAAGTATCCTAATTTAAAACTTTACTAAAAATTAATTTTTAAACTCTTTAAACTCTCATCATTTATGCTCATAAATAAAAATCACACACACAAATATATATTCATGAAATAAACTTGACCGAATGTTGTGCTTTTGTGCCAACTGTGCTGTTGGACCCCAAGGCAAAATATCGAGAGAAAAAACGAAAATCACAATTTCCCATCGTCTTTGTTTGCCAGGGGATGCATTGAATATTTGCAAATTATTAGAAAGAAAAAAAAAAAGGTTAAATGCTTTATTTATGATGAGTAACCCTTTTACCCTAAACATTGTCCTCCCCTTCCCCTAACCCCTCCCCACCATTCTTCGAAATCAATTGATATTCAGTCAGCATGGCAAAGGACAATCAAAGCACAGGACCCACAACTAACACTTTGAACTTTGGCTGGCAACTGTAGCCAGCCACTTGAAATGCTCGCTGAAGCAGCTGTTGTTGTTGCTGTTTGTGTTGCTTTTCTTGTGGACGCTTCATTAAAAACTCTGTCAACAAAACAAGGCACAGAGAACTAGGTGCCTGCCACCCCGAAATTGTTATGAATAATTTTCAGAATTAGTTAAATAAACTGGGAGTGTCATTATCGAAAAAGGCTAAAATGAAATCAATACCAACATACACACAATTGGCAAAGGAAAGGATGACTGCTCCTAGGAGGTTCCACATAATTTACTAATGTTCCATGAATTTGTAAGTAAGTGCCTCCTTTCCAATGAAACGAAAAAACGGGTTGCTCTCGAAGAGGTTGTTGTTGAATTTCTAATTTGGCGTTGGGGCAATTTGTGGCAATAATTGAATCAGCATCAAATCACATTAAAAATTCAAAACGGATTTTGCTGCACACAGCACTCACGGGGTGTTCGTATTTAAATATTTATTTGTGTCCTGGAGCAGTTTAGGGTTTGCAATTTCCCCAGAGTTATTAAATCGAGGCAATAATAATCAGATAGTAAAATGTTAATTGGGTCGTAATTTGTTACAATACGATTTCGATGTTGATAATTAATGGTTAAATGAGGGAAAATATTGAATATGCTATTAACGACAAAAGTAAGTTATAATCGAATAATTAAATAAATTAATGGTTTAAAGGTGTGAGCCGAGTTGTCAGTGGTTTATAATGGAACTTTCCTGGTTAAAGCCACAATTGCGATCGTTACCGACTTCCTATTTCGAGATATGGGATTCGTCAGTAAGTATATTATACTTAGTTTAAATTTTTGGAAATGTATGCGTGACGCACAAAATGTGGCATGGCCTAGTAAAAATAATGGATTAGTTGGATAAATTTTTAGTAGCTGTATCTTCTAATAACTCCTTAAAAAATCCATTATTTGGTAATAATCGGCCATGGCTTCAACTTGTGCTGAATGGAATAATAAAGAATCAGAAGAAGGAAGTGCTCTCAGCCCCACCTCTCTCTCTCTCTCTCTCTCTCTAACTCTCTGTAATCACCATTTATAGGGATAAAACCAGGGCTCCATTTTTCGCGATTTTACTCGCTAGCAGAGTTGTACAATAAATTTACTCTCCACTCTTTGGTTTTACAGTTTTCTGTGTCAAGAAGAGACAAGTTAAACCAGTAAGGAAAGGCAAAAGTCGGGCGGGGCCGTCTATATGATACCCTACACCACAATGCATATTTAGTAAAGCTCCCATAACAAAATAATTTATTTGAAGTAGATTATACCACCTATTAACATTTGGCTTTAGAGCAGTTATAGTTTGGATTCAGAGGGATCTAATATATGGGAGGTATATCAAATTCAGAATCGATTTTCACTAAATTTGACAAAGACATTCTTATTATTTCATACTTATTATTCTTATTATTTCATATAGAGTGCATGATATAACTTCGGAAAATATTTTATTAAACAAAATGTATATCAGAGTAGAGTTCCGCCAAATGAAAACGTACGTCCCGAAATTCATTCCATTTTGGCTGATGTTACCCATTATTTGCACAATAAACCTGAAATCGGGTTAAGGATATATATGGTAGCTATATCCAAATCATAACCGATATCGATCAATTTTGGCAAAGGTATTTCCGAGCTGTACCAAATATCATTGTTGTTGCATAAATATTATGAATGTGAAGGACTTTAAGACCAAATTGGATGAAACATTTATATGGGAGATATAGATGTATCTGAACCGATTTTCACCAAATTTGATGTGTTGGCTTCTAGGCTGAATTCCGTCGGAAGTGCCAAAATTTAGTCCATTTAAGCTGACATTAGCAATTTGGTGTACAATCGGTCGAAGACATATATGGGAGGTATAAACAATTCTGAACCGATCTTGACAAAATTTGAAACACTTATTTCACAGTTGTGTCCGACACCTTGTACCAAAGATCATTGTTGCAGAGTGCATACTACGGTTGTAAGGGACTAAAACCCCAAATCGGATAAAACATACATATAAGAGCTATAGCCATATCTGAACCGATATTCATCAAATTTGAAGTATTGTTTCTAGACTGAATTCAGTCGGTCCAAAATGCAGTCCATTTGGGCTGATATTAGTCATTCGGTGCATAATAAACCTAAAATAGGTCAAAGATATATATGGGATATATATCAAAATCTGAACCTATCTTGATTGGAAGCTCACAAGTGATTATTGTTAGAGCACTCCAGCATTTAAATGATAATAAATCTTTTGTGTCTCTGTGGTAGCGTAGCCGGACGTCAAGGAAGTGGACGGAAGAAAACAGTATCGGCAGATATTGTTCGAAAAATAAAGATCGAAACCCGCGTCGCAGTGGCCGGAAAAGGGCTCGTGAGGTGAACATATCGCAATATTCATTCGCAAATATTGAAAAATCAGCTCGGGGTAAAGCCATTGAAATTCCATAAAGTGCTAGAAGTTTCTCCGAAGAGAAAACATTCTTTGTCCAGCAATTTGTAAACCAACAAAATTGTCGTGTTTACTTGCCAAAGAGGTCAGCTGAAAATATGCACCTACGGCTGACCATCAGAACTCAAGCGACGGCCGTGGTGGTGCTGTGGCCGCCATAACAGCCAATGGCCGCTCTCCGCTTGTATTAATCGACAGTGGGATCAGAATATTATTGCGACAATATTCCGAATATTATTGCGACAATATTCTGGAGTGTGTATTAAAGCCTTGGGCATGCAAACATTTTGGCCGCAAACCTTGGACATTCCAACAGGACTCAGCACCATCGCACTCAGCACGCGCCACCCTAGAATGGTTATAAAATGAGGTTCCCCGCTTCATTTCCAGCTCTCAATGACCACCAAAATCTCCGGATACCATTCCGTTGGACTATTGTTTCTGGAGTATTTTGGAAAGCAAGGTTGGCAATGAAAAATACCAAAGTGTCGATCACCTCAAGCAAGCGCTTCTCCGGGAATGGGCCAAAATACCGCAGAGGATCATTCGGGCAGCGTGTGACAGTTTCATTAGCCGTTTGAAGGTCATAATTCGTGCCAAAGGTGACCAATTCAAACAAATCTAAACTTATTCTAAAATTTGATGCTATTTCTGTAATGAAGGGATGAATGGTGAACGGCTTTCTGTGCAAATGATGAATGGCTTTCTAGTTCTGCTCCCCTAGTGTGAATAGCTTCCTGTTCTTCTATCCTATAATGAAATGCTCTGCTTGGTTCTTCGATTATGAAAAGCATTCTGCCTTTGCTCGCTAAAAAAAGCTCTCTGCTTCTGCTGGCTTAAATTAAAACTCTATCTGATGCTGGTCCCCAAAAATAAAGGTTTTCTATTCTTCTTAGCTAAAATGAAAGGCTCTTTGCTTCTGCTCTGCAATTATGCTCTTCTATAAAGGGAGGCTCTCTGCTTGCTTAAAATGAAACTCTCTGATTCTGCTCGTCAAAAATAAAGGCTCTCTGCTTTCGCTTGCCATAAACGAAAAGCTCTCCAATTGTGAAAAGCTTTCTGCTTCTGCTGGCTTAAAATGAAACTCCCTCTAATTGTGGTCACTTAAAATGAAAGACAAACTGCTTTTGCTCTCCTATAATGAAAAGCTCTCTGCATCTGATCTTATATAATGAAAGAAATGGAGAAATTGCTTCAAGTATATAAGGGAAGACTTCCTTCTCCGGCTCATCTGTAACTAAGACACTCTCATTCGACCACGAGGATCTCTTGCATCTACCCTCCCACATCGTAGACTCCTTCCTTTCTTCAATAGGGGAGGCTCCCTAAATTTCGCTTAAGGGAAGGTTCTCTGATACAGCTTGCTTTTAAATAAGACTCTTGCTTCAGTTCGCCAACAAACGAAGCTCTCTGTGTCATGTCGTCTATGAGAAAGGATCCATATCTGTTAATGTCTATAAGGGAGACATCTCCCCAAACTCGCCTATTAGAATGTCTTACTTCCTTATATAATATCTAAAACAAACTCTCTTCTCTAGCTCGCCTACGAGAAATTCGTCCTAGTCTCAGCTCGCTTGTAAGGTGAGTCTCAAGTATCAGTTGTTTATTAAAACTTCCTAGCATATATAGAAGATTCTATTTAAGATAGGAAGACCGACCCTCTAATTTTGCTCCCTGCTTCAGATCACCTATTACGAAGAAATACCACTTGCATCAGCATGTATTACGGGAAGCTTTGTCCTTCAGTTCTCTATACAGACGGAATTTTCACTTTTTCTTCCCGCTCGATCTCAACTTGAGCACCCTTAAATGGAGAGCTTGCTGTTTATACTCGATTATAGAGAGCGCGAACTGCAAGTTAATATATGACGCTATGTAATATGTGAAAATGTAGTTGAGTGACAAGAAAATCCCCTTTCTACTGTGCCTTGTGGGTGGGGTCAAAACTAATATTTCGATATGTTCGCAGTGGTTGAGCATAGGTTAATATCTCTGATTTTATTGAAGAGAGAAATAAAATGTGTTAATTAAAATATTGTTTTTTCACTCAATATACATCACTCTTTTTTAAATAGTTATAGTTTAAATGTCATCCTCCATTCATTTGTGATTAATCCAAACCACTTGCCACCTCATCACTGTGATTTCCTGCATCACATTGTTCTTGTTGCTGCTATTGTCGTTCGAAATATCCCCCTTGACAATTTAATATTTTATTGCAACAATTAAGTGTCAACGGGTTTTGTTGTGACTTGTTCGCCGCTGTTGTCGTAACAACCGAGTTAAGCCACCACCTTTCGACCTTTAACGTTAATGTGAGCGACGCTGGCTGCGCGGCAACAAAATGACATTTTAAATGTCTGCGAAAATTGTTAATGAAAAACTTGACTGCGGGTGAAAGTCTTTAAATTAATTTGCAATGAATTCAATTTTCACGACAATTTAAGCGAGCTGAGCCGAGGCTGCAACAACACGTCGACATCGACATAAATATAAAACTTTTGCTCACGACTTTTAATAACACAGCCAACCAACATGAAAAAGTAGGAATAATATAAGAGTACATGTTTGTCGTAGTCGAGGGGGTGTAAGGAGACGTATTGTGTGTGAGTGTGGGTATGGGAAAACACCGGCAATTGTTAATGATCACAGATTTCATTTAAGCAATTTAATTAACAACTTTTGATATTTTGTGTTGTTTTTCTTTTTTTTTTCTTAACAATTGATTAATAATTATAAAAGTTTCAAACAATAGCAGTAATAATGATGCTCCTTCGCATCAACAGCAGACATTAGAAACGACAGGCTCAGCAGCAGCAGTAACAGCAAAATCTGTTGTCTCCCACGCCAGAATCAAGTCATTATTATTTTAAAAATTCTCAAGTTACAAAAATATCATATTTTCCAAATAGTTTAGGGTGAAATAATCTGCAGAATTAGACTAATTAAATATTTCAAATTAGTGTTCAAATTAGGTAGAGGTATCTATAGGTTTGATGGAATATAATACCAATCCAGAGACTAGAATTCATAGGGACTTCATAGGATAAAACACAGATATTGAAGAATATCTATAATAAAACCAGTAAAGAAAGCCTTATAGTCGGGCGGGGCCGACTATATGATACCCTACACCACTTTGCTAATTTAGTAGAGCTCCACATAACAATTAAAAGTTTTCATGGGAGAATTCAATGATTACAATTATAATTTAAAGTTCAAAAGACTAAATATGCCGAAGCATTTGTATCTTTTAAATTCGGACTTGTACTGCCCATTTAATATATAAGGGAGCTATATGCAAATCTGAACCGATCTTGATAAAATTTGGCAAAGAGATTTCTGAGCTGTATTTCATATACAGGGTTGCCCATATTCGACGGACCTTTGGGCCCATTCCAACGACGAGGCTTGTTCGCAGGCAACATTCTTTGCGTCAATTGGAATTTGTACGGGAACAAATGCAAATCAATGCGAATAATTCATTGTAAAGTGGACCGAGCCATGCCCAACTGCTGAGAACGGCGTTTTTGGGATGTTCTTGGGGACCTCTCAACACTGGCTCGTACGGCAGCGATATTCTCGGCCGATCGCCTTGGTCGACTTTTATATGGCCTCTTCGGATTAAAAAGAGCCTTACCAGTCGAAAATTTTTCGTATAAACGCTTAATGGTGTTCTTAGAAGGCGCACTTCTCACATTTTTTAATATTTTAAAAGCACGTTTAGTTTTCACAATTGATTTCTTGTAAATTTCAACTATTTCAGATCGCTCGCGTGCCGCGTGTTGGTTCATGGTAAAAATTTGCTTGGACTGACGCTTCAAACGCGGTATGTCATTAAGCGATGTGACATCTCTGTCAAAAGTTATGGCTTTGCCAGATGGGTCCGTCGAATATGGGCAACCCTATATTTCCCTGAATAGAAATCGGATGAACAATATATATGGGAGCTATAGCTATATCTGAACCGATCTTCACCAAATTTGACATACTAGTTTCTGGACTAAATTCGGTCGTAAGTGCCAAAAATCTTCCCATTTAGGCAAATATTAGACGTTTGATGCACAATAAAATGTAAATCGGACGAAGTTATATATGGGAGCTATATCTAAATTTGAATCGATCTCGATAGAATTTAGCAAAGGTATTTCTGAGCTGTATTTGATATATTTCCACAAATATTTTTGTTACAGAGTGCATATTACGGCTGAGGAGGACTAAAATAAATAATCGGATGAACAATATATATTTGAGTTATAGCTATATTTGAACCGATTTCGATCAAATTTGGCATACTTATTTTCAGACCTTATTTGGTTGTATGTGCAAAATTCCATAGTATTCGGGCTGATATTACACGTTTGGTGCATAATAAAAGGCAAATCGGACGAAGATATATATGGGAGCTATATCTAATTTTTTACCGATAATCTCCAATTTCAATAGGGTTCGTCCTTGGGTCAAACAAATGATTTGTGCAAAATTTCATCTGGATCGGGTAATAAATGCGAACTGTTCTTTGGACAGACGTACAGACGGACGGACATGCATAAATCGACTCAGAATGTGGTTCTATGCAGATCATCAAAAGGAACTATGGGTCTATCTCGTTTCCTTTTGCCTGTTACAAACATATGCACAAAGATATAATACCCTGACCTCCTTGTGATGTAGGGTATAAAAAAGCGTAAAGTAATTGTCTGACTGACTGACTGACTGACTTAATGATTCATCAACGCCCAGGCGAAACGGCTGAAGCTAGAATCTTGAAATTTTGGATGAGGGTCATTTTTAGTCCGAAGAGGTCAGGTAATGCTGAGTTTTTAGAAATTCATTCTAGAACGGTACGAAAAGTATTAAAAGCTACTTGATATGGTACCCTTTGAATTTGAAGAAGCAGTAGAGGCAGAACACTTAAATTTAGAATGAAGGTCACTGATGGAGTGTATGATAGGTGTACCAAAGGGTTTTTGGAAATTCGCACTAAAAGTGTACAAAAAGTACTACATTTAGGAACATTTCGAATCATGTGAACGGCTAAAGCTAAAAACTTGAAATTTGGAATGGGAATCAAGTTTGAGGAGTAGAGACGATATAAGGAGGTAGTTTTGGAAATGTGTACTCCTGTTGATTAAAAATACTAAACGGTACTAAATTTAGTACAACGAATAGATCTGAAATACCGAAATTTGAAATTAATATTGTTGGTCGAGTGTAGGATTGGGATATGGTCGAGTGTAGGATTGTGATATAAATTTGGTGCAATTTCGATGTGGGTGAACCGATAGAGCTGGAATTTTGAAATTAAGAAACAAGGTTAGGACTGTGAAATGTAGGTAGTTTTGGAAATTCGTACTTGTGTGTACTAAATGATACTATATTTAGTACGATTTTATATTGGATGAATCAAATTTGGGTCTCTGTTCATATGGAGGTTGTTTCGGAAGTTTATTCTATTATTATATAAAAAGTACTGAATGGTACTTTATTTGGCATTGGTACTGTATGGAAATTTTACATTTAGATTGCTGATGGTATCTGTGTTTGAGAATTGCCGGTGGTTTGGAAAATGCTACTAAATTTAGTATTGGATGAAGGGATAAATTTGATATTAAGGTTTTTATTGATATCTTTGTTTGAGATTTAGTAGTGGTTTGGAAATGCGTCCTCTAATTGTACAAAAAGTCCTAAATCTTACTAAATTTGGTATTGGGGAAGGGGTTTCGGGTGGAATCTTCAAGTTCGATATTAAGGTCTCTGTTGGTATCTGGATTTGAGATATGGAGGTGGTTCTGCGAAAAGATGGTTTGCGAAAAGTACTTAATAATACTAAGTTTAGGATAGCTCTTGGTGAAATATGTACGAAAAATACTACATAGTACCAAATTTGTTATTGAGTGAGGGGATAAGGCTGGAATCATCAAATATGTACTATAGTTGTACGAAAAGTACCAAATAGTACTAAATTTGGTATTTGGTGAAGGGCTGGAACCCTGAAATTTGATTTATATGTCACTGTTGATATCTGTGCTGAAGATATGGATATGGGTTTAGACATCTGTACTACAATTGTGCGAAAAATCTGAATGGTATTAAATTGGGTATTTATTGAAGGAATAGAGCTGTTATCTGTGTTTGCCAATTAGAGGTGTGTTAGAAATGCGTTTTAAATTCGTACGAAAAGTACTAAATGGTACTAAATTTCATAATGGGGAAATTTCAGAGCTGAATCCTGAAATTTGATACCAAGGCCACTGTTGGTATCGAAGGTTGAAATCTGGAAATTGTTTTGTAAATGCGTACTAAAATTTTTCGAAAAATATCTCTTTCCAACAGATATTTTTCCGTTCGAATTCTCTATGTTTAAGTCTTTTGGCGTTTATTTTAGTAAACATTCATATGTTTGCCTACAAGGTGAAATTTTTCATTCTGTGATTTTGAGAAGATTCCTATGGAGATTCTTAACATAAATGGTTCATATTTATACCCTACAACACTATGTGTTGGGGGTATTATAAGTTTGATTGGGATTGGTAACACCCCGAAATATTGGTTTCTCACATAGGAAAGTATATATGGATCTTCCTATCTCGCCGAGCTGAGCCGATCTAGCTATGTATGTCCGTCCGTTCTCTGTCCGTCTGTCCATGTTAATTTGTAATCAAGCTACAGGTCGCAGTTCGCAGCATAGAACCCTATTGTTTTTGGAGATTATTGCAAAATATTTAGGGGTTGAAATGGACCAAAAAATGAAAAATTTCATGATTTTGTAGTTGCTCTATAAATCACAATTATTAACCAAACGACGTGGAAATTTATATGGAGTTACAGTTTAGGACTGGGCAGAAGCTTACCAATTTAGGCAGCCATCGGTCATTATTTAGCGGGTAAAATAGACCCTAACTTTTATGTAAGGAAATAAGAAAATTTCCACTAAACGGCGGATATTTTTAATCCCAGCCATATATACATTAAAAGGTCACTTCTGACATTAAAAGGTCTCTTCTGACCATTAAAGTGATGCTGACAGCCAAAAAATCGGATATATAGCAAAATAGGTACAATATATATGTAAAAGGATATATCTTATTTATTCTGCTTATAAGCCAAGAACCGCTGGGCCGCTTTTTACAATTCCCATCAGTTCGGAATGGTCTCTTGCCAAAAAAATCTTTTGTTCCATTTTTTCTAATGTTTGTTGTATGTTTTATCGCATGCGAGTTTTTCAAATTGACTTCCAATTTTGAATTGTAATTCTTTTAATTTTTTTACACTCCGTCCGATCCTCACGAAATTTAGTATAGCGTAGGGTTAGGGTCAGAATTAAAGCCTATTGTTCTTAAGTTGTACATTAAGGGGTTCAAATGGACTGAAAAATTAAAATTTTTCTAATTTTTTAGTCTCTCTATAGACCATCATTGAAACCTAATCGACGCGGTATTTGGCATCAGAAGAGAGTTAAGGACAGGGGCATTATTTTTGACATTATTTCAAAAACGAAATCTTCCAAAATGGATTCGGGCATAAGGGGACTTCAAACCAATTGTAGTGTTGTAGGGTATCACATGGTCGGCCCCGCATGACTGTAGCCTTTGCTTGTTTTTTTTATACCCTCGGCCATATAGCTACAGATAGTATATATCATTTGATATGGCCAAAACATGCCACATCGAAATAAAACATGCCTAGGTCAACTAGGGGAAGGATAATCCGATTAGGCTCCAAATTCGCAAATCCTAATGTCTGCTTTAGAGCTAAGTCAGGTACAAAATGGACAATATCGGTCCCCTCCCTCAAGTACCTCCCCCACAAAGTGTCAACGTTTTGAATAACCAAAACGATGATAAAATCCGATATAAGCATCTGGTTCTTTTCATATTTCACACATCCCATTATCTCTACTAACGATATATCTATACTGAAATGAACATCCGATTCCATTCAGATTTGGTACATCTCAGTATTTCCATCACCACAAGATCTGTTATAAAGATGGTAAAGATCGGACCATTTCTTCTAGCATCTTTCCCACATAGGGTTCAAGATTTTGATATACAAAACGCTCAAAGAAAGCAAATGCAAATGTAGATATGTATCTGCGAACCACTTCTGGAACCTTACCCAATTTTCAATACAAATCAGCGATCCGCTATATCCAAATATTTCCCTCAACCAGAAATGAATATGGAATTTATGATTTCCCATAAAATTTAATATAAATGTTCAATTTTCTTGTAATTTTGCCCATAACAATATTTTTATCTTTATTAGATGAAGTGTGAAAATGGAATACTTCGATCGACTATATCAGTATATGATGATTAAGTTATTTTGAAGTATTCTAAACTACTGACCTAAGACATATTAATCATCAATGTCTTAGTCTCAATGGGATTCCTATGAATCCAATCATTTAAATTACCCTTCATCGGAAAAGTCCTTTAATCAAATTTTCCACTGTGCTGATATTTCAAAAATCCCATCTTCCTTTGATTTATTGTGTGTTCACTCATTAATTTCGGATTCTGGTAATTAGATCTGAATTTTAAATATTTTAGGTACGGTCATAAAATAAGAATTTAATTAAGCCCTCTCTGCGCTAAACCCTACAATGTTGGCAGTGCGTTAAGGCGTCAATGTAATTGTCACAGTCAGTCAGTCCGCAGACAGACATTTATTGTGCCAATTGTTGTTCTGCTTGAAATTGATTTTCCTCTCAAATAAAAAGACTCTTCAAATGATTTCAATGGAGGACCACAGAAATTGTGTTAAATTGTCATAAATCTTTTCACCGCCATTCGCAGTAGTCGTCGCGCGGTAAGAAGGACAAAAAGCAGCAGCTCCAACAACAACGTCGACAACGGCATTAAATCATACTCAAGGGAAGTTAACAATTAATCGAAAACGAAAATGTCATTTAATTCAATTGTCAATTAGCAAAAGCTTAAACTGACATAAAACATGAAAATAATGTTTATTCCTGGGCAGCTTGGTAGGGCACACGAAAAGGGACAAGAGGGAGAGAGAGAGGGCGAAAGAAAGCGAGAGCGATAGCTGCTGACATTGTTGATATCAATCCACAACAATGATGTTGATTGGTATTGGTGTTGATGTTTCAGATACAGAATCGCCATCAGTAACGTCAACACAATTGTTGTCATTGGTTTTTCATGACAGTGTTGCCCTGTTGGATTTTTGAGGAGCTCTCTTCCTTGCAGAAGGTCTTCTTCTGATAAAGGCCATTTATCCCATGAAGACATATTGAAGGTTTTCTATCGATAGAAGACCTACTGAAGGTTTTCAATGCATGGAAGACCGGTTAAATGTCTTTCATCCAGGGAAGCCCTCCTGAGGATCTCCTATCCTCAGAACCATAGATAGATGTCTAATATCTTCTACCCCTAGAAAACCTCCTTATGGTCTTAACTCATAGAAGGCCTATTAATGGTATCTACTCATAGAATACCTGTTGACAATTTTCTACCTATAGAAGGCCAGTCCTCTTCTACTCTTCAACACATAGTGTTGTAGGGTATAACTAGCAAGTGCCCCCTACTTCGTAAGCGAAAAGTTCACTTTCAACTTTTCAGATTCGTTCCAACAGTTCGTGTTAGGCCAAATAGACCCACATCAAATTTTTCTTTCCAGAACTATTTCAGCGTCTCCATATGTAAACCCTAGAAATTAACAGTGACCTCAATATAAATATTTCAGAATATCAGCTCTATCTCTTCTACCAACACCAAGTTTAGTAAGATTTTGTACCCATATCCAAAACAAAGTGGAGAGATCTACATTGTTTTTGATATGACTAGTCACCAACAGTTATCCAAATTTATTACTCTTACTACCATCCAAATCCACATCCTTATCTCAATTTCAGATACCAACAGGCCTCAATATCACATTTGAGAATTCCAGTCTTTTCCCTTCACCCAATTCCGAGTTTAGTACCATTTAGAACTTTTCGTGCAATTATAGTACACATTCGCATAAGCAAATTTCGGGATTCCAGCTCTTTAAATTCACTCAATACCAAATATAGCACTATTTAGTACTTTTCGTACAATTATAGTACACATTTGTAACACCACCCCTAGGTTTCAAAACCAAAACCTTAATATAAAATATGAGGATTTCAGGTCTATTCCTCTACCCAATACCAAATTAAGTCCTATTTAGTACTTTTCGTACAATTATAGTACACTTTTCCGAAACCACCTGCATATGTCCAGGCTACACATAAACAGCGACCCTAATAGCAAATTTCAGATTTCAAGCACTGCCTGTTCGCCCAATACCATCCCAGTCACAAACAGTGATCACCATTTTGTAGTTTTTATACAATTAAAGTACCTTTTCCCAAAACCACCTCCTTACTTTAACCCCAGACATAAACAGTGACAACGATGTAAAATGTCAGGATTTCAGCTCTATTCTTTCACCCAATACCAAATATAGCACCATTCAGTACTTTTCGTACAATTATAGTATACATTTTCAAAACAATTTCCATATCTCAATTCCAGATACCAACAAAGACCTTAAAATACAATTTAAGGATTCTAGCCTCATCCTTTCTCCGAATATAAAATTTGGTACTATTTAGTGTTTTAGTTGTACAAAATTCAGGACGAATTTCCAAGCCACAACGCAAATACCCTCAGTAATCTAAATGCCAAATTTTTGAAGTTTATCTCTATCCCTCACCCAATACCAAATGTAGTACCCTTCAGCACTTTTCGTACAATTAAAGTACACATTTCCGCAAACACTTTCATATTCCTGGCTATACATGAACAGAGACAGTAATGCCAAATTTAAGATTTGATGCACTATATGTTCACCCAACGCCAAATTATAGCAAACATAGTACTATTTAGTACTTTTCATTCGCTAGTAGTACATATTTCTTAAACCCCCTCCTTATTACGCGCCCACAACCAACAGGGACCCCAATACAAAATTTCAGTCTCATCCGTTTACAATAAAGGAAATTGTTTAGTACTATTTAGTCTAGTTCCCTTTCTTAGTACACATTTCAAAAATCACCTTCATATACCAAACTAACTTTCCAACCTTAATTCTCATACAAAATTTAGTGCTTTTAGCTTTACCCATTCACATAATACCAAATGGTACAATTTTAGTAGTTTAGTAACATTTTCGTTCCAACAGACCTTTTTAGTACATAAAATAGACCCACATGCATTTTTTCTGCCAAAAACTATGTCAACGTCTCCATATGTAAATGTAGAGAGATGTACTTTGTTTCGGATATAACGGGTCTCCAACAGTGATCCAAATTTAGAACTTTTCGTACTTTCTTCCAAAACCACATCCATATCTCAATTCCAAATATCTACACAGACATCAGTATTAAATTTCGGGATACGTATATTTACACAACATTTCCTAAATAGTTCGAATTTCCAATAGCCCTTCGGTGCATCTTTTATTCACTTCATCAGTGACTCTCATTCCAAATTTCAGAATTTCAGCTCCAACCGTTCATCACAATTCCAATTTGTACGAAATTTAGTTCCATTTTGTACACATAAGTACGAATTTCCAAAGCTTCCTGCATACCCCAATTCTACACTCCCACGGTAATTTCAAATTATAGAATTCTATCCCCGTTGGTTCGCCTCAAATCCAAATTGTACTTTAAATTTCTAAAACTACCTCCATATTTCTATCCTATACTCCAACCGTAATCTTAATTGCAAATTTCAGGATTCCCACTCAATTAGTCCACCCAAATCCAAATTGTACCGAATTTAGTATATTTTAGTACATATAAGTACAAATTTCCAAAATTATCTCCATATCCTATAATCTTATTTCCAAATTTCAGGTTACCAGCTCTATTGGTTCACCCAAATCCAAATTGTACCAAATTTGGTACCAATTAGACCACGTAAGTACAAATTTCCATAACTACCTACATCATTAGATCCAATAGCAATCTTATTCCCAAATTCAAGATTCCAAGATTTCTCCTAAAATTAAAATTGTACCGAATTTAGTACGATTTAGTAAACATAAGTACGAATTGCCAAAAATTCCCTACATTCACCAATACTGAAATACAACAGTTATCATTTATTCCAATTTCATGATTCCAACTCTATCGGCTCTGCATTAATTTTAATTGTACCAAATTCAGTTCCATTTAGTATACAATACCTCAGTCCTACGATGCAATACTTATCTTATTTCCAAATTTCAGCACTCAAGCTCTATAGGTTCGGCCAAATCGAAATTGTACTAAATTTAGTACCGCTTAGTACTTTTCGTTCACATAAAAAGAAATTTCGAAAACCACGTCCAAATCCTAGCACTACCCTCCGCCAGTAATGTTAATTTAAAATTTCAGGATTCCTGCCCCATCCCTTCCTTCAAATTTAAATTGTACTAAAATTAGTACCGTTTAGTACTTTTGTATGCATGAGTACACAATGCCAAAACCCCGTGTTTACATCGATTCTACTCCTCATACCTGAGTCCCGTTCCAAAATTCAAGTTTTAAGCTCTAACCGTTTATATGATGCGAAATGATAGTACATTTTAGTACTTTTCGTACACTTATTGTGCGAATTTCCTAGAACCCTTTGGTACACCTATCATAGACTCCATGAGTGACTCTTATTCGAGTTCTAGCTCTACTGCATCCTCAAACACAAAGGGTACCATATTTAGTAACTTTTAATACTTTTCATACCGTTCTAATACGAATTTCCAAAAACTCAGCCTTATCTGACTCTTTCAGTCCAAGAGTGACCCTCACCTAAAATTTCAAGATTATATTTTCAGATTCAGTCAGATAAATAAATAATACATTAAGTGCTGTGGAAGTGGAATATATTTTGAAAAAGTACTCAAACATACCTCATAAAAAAGAATCGCGGGAAATCCGATTCGTCCCAACTTGTTATTTGGTAATATCTATATAAGACTTTGGTCTCAAGCAAAAATAAGCAATATGCGAGGCCGATTATGTAACCTATATTGAAATTATGTACCCTAAAATATTTATATTATTTATAGGTCTCATGGCGCAATATTACCCCACTACTCCTGGTAACCTCCATTATTAAGGGACCCAGTTTAGGATGGTTATAATTCTCATTAAATGTAACAAAATATACAAACATTAAATAAAGAATTGGTAAATGTAGGTCCACTCTCTATCAATATTTGCCTCTCTGGTACCCTCTCCACAAGGGGTTAACTTTGCAAATCGCTTTATTTGGACAAACATAAAATCTAAAGAGGAGATGGGATATGAATGCCAACACTTCTCTTTATCATACCTTCCTAACAAAAGGTGATATGTAATAAATTGTTATATTGAGGCTATAAATTTATATCGTTAGTGTTAAAAATTATGTATGGCAACCCTGTTCATTTTGTGTGGCAACAGCTCACCGAAGAATCATTCACCAACAACAACAAAAAAAAAGAGAATCTCATTAATTAAAACAATTGTCGGCCACTAAAGGCGGTGATACGTGGCTGTTCGTCTCTAATGAGATGTAAAGGACCAGTCAGTCAGCCAGCTATCCAACCAGCCATCGAACAAACAATCCAACCAATCGGTAATAATATTGCTGTAATAAAACGGAACATTTTTTTTATGCGAAGTGTTAAATTAACTTTTTCTGCAGCTATTTATTGCAGCTATTGAAATATTTCACTTCCTGTGAAAGTACAAATAAAAATAAATTTCTCAGAGAACTTGTTCTCTGTGTGATAATTTAAAATGGAAATGGTGTCACTATTTCCTTTGTGTGGTAACATTAATTTGCTGCCAAGTAGATAGTTGGGTAATAATAAAATCCACGACTTACGGCTATTTTGTAATTTCACTTCGCAGAAGTGCTCATTATCAGAATTTTAAAATTTGCGCAAACGGATGGAGATTGGACAAAATGTAAATTTGGGTCAGGTTAATGTACAGCTCAACGCAACAAGACAATGGAGTGGAAGAGGTGATTAAGGAGTTGTGTGTGTGTATGGTGGAAAAATGGTATAAAAGTCTTGTTTAAATAAGAAGTGATTAATTGTCAGGAAGATTGTTGGAAGGTGGATAATGCAGTCTTTTTTCGAGACGATATTCATTATGTACAAAAATACGTAATTTATATTTGAAGCCCAGAAGGAGAGGATGGCTATCGTTGTTACGCAGTTTAAATTTAATCGAATATCCCTTTTGCCTTCTATAAAGGGGGAATTTCTGGAATATCTGAATATTGAATTTTCATATACCGGTTGAGATGAAAAAACTGCAACCAATTTCAGACTGCTGTCATTTCTAAGTCACCCAATAATGG
Organism: Musca domestica; assembly: GCF_030504385.1. Lineage (NCBI taxonomy): Eukaryota > Metazoa > Arthropoda > Insecta > Diptera > Muscidae > Musca > Musca domestica. The sequence goes on from NW_026712114.1 coordinate 8,381,212, forward strand.
TTACAAAATGAGGTTCCTCGCTCCATTTCCAGCGCAACATGGCCACCAAAATTTCGGGATACTAATTCGTTGGACTATTGTGTCTGGAGTATATTGGAAAGCAAGGTTGGCACAAAAAAAAAATACCAAAGGGTCGATCTCCTCAAGCAAGCTCTTGGCCGGGAATTGACCAAAATACCTCAGCAGAGCAACATTCGGGCAGCGTGTGACGGTTTCATTGTCCGTTTAAAGACCATAATTCGTGCCAAAGGTGGGCAATTCGAAAAAATCTAAACTTGTTCTAAAATTTGATGCCATTTCCGTCATTTTTTGTTTTCATGCAATAAAATTTAAGAAAAATGTAAAAATTGTGGCGATGGACTTTGTTGCAGTTTTTTTATCTCACTCTGTAGTTGGAATACTGAAAATTGTAAATAATATTTCTGTTGGACTGTTTGTTGCAGGTAGTTATGACAATTTGTGTAGGATCGGGATATGTAGGTGAGTTTGAAAATTTGTACTTAAATGTACTATATTTGGTATCATTTGGATTTATATGAGCCCATAAAGCTGGAATCCTAAAATTTGGAATTAAGATTACTCTTGGAGTGCAGGATTGGGTTATGTGGGATGTTTTGAAAATTCGTACTTATCTGTACTAATTTTGGTGCAATTCAGCCTGGACATATGGAGGTGGCTTAGAAATGTGTATTATAATTGTACGAAAATTACTGAATGGTTCTGTTTTTGAAATTCCGTAAAGGAAGCTGTTTAAAAAGTACTAAATGGTACTAAATTGAGTTTTGAACGATGGGATAGAACTGAAAGCCCGATATTTTGTATTGACAACTGTTGGTTTCTGGAATTTTGATATGGAGGTGGTTTTGGAAATGTGTACTATAATAATACTAAAAGTGCAGTTTGGTTCTATATTCGATATTGGGTGAAGGGATAGGATTGGAACACTCAAATTTAATTTACGAAAAGTACTAAATAGTTCCAAATTTGGTATTGAGTGAATGTATAGAGCTGGAATCCTCAAATTTGATATGGATGTCATTGGTGGTGGTTATGTCATTGGAATAAGTTGATTCAGAAAATGCGTCCTATATTTGTACGAATAGATGAAGGGATAGAGATGAAATTCTGAAATTGGATATTCTATTGGAGTGTAGGGTTTACAAATGGAGATGTTAAAATATTTTTGGACGTAATAATTGGTTTGGACAAACAAAGGTTTTACTAATATTCTGTTCGGAAATTTTCAAAATGAAAAATTTTGAGGACCTTTTGGTCTAAAAGGTAAACGTGAACAACATACAAAACATAGAGAGTCGAAAATTTTAGTGAAAGTTTTAAAAATGTTGTCAAACTGCACAAATTGTAAATTTTGAAGACTAAAAAAGTAAAAAAGTACAATTTGGAGATTTTAAAAAAAGGCCGTTAAAAATACTGCTATAATCATCAAAATTCCAAATATAGGAGACTTGAACCTGCATATGCAATTTTGAATAATGTCGCTTAATCGACAATGAATTGTATGCTGATCGAGAATATATATTCTTTGTGGAGTCTATAATTTATATTTCGAGGGTGCGTTTAAATAGCCTAATACGAACTGTTGGAACGAATCTAAAATTTAAAGTGGACAAAATGCAGGTCGCATTTATTATCCGATTGAGATGAAATTTTCCACACAACATTTGTTTGGCCCAAGGACGAACCCTATTGAAATTGGAGATAATCGGTAAAAATTTAGATATAGCTCCCATATATATATCTTCGTCCGATTTGCCTCTTATTGTGCACCAAACTTGTAATATCAGCCCGAATAGTATGAAATTTTGCAAATACAACCAAATTAGGCCTGAAAATAAGGATGCCAAATTTGATCAAAATCGGTTCAGACATAGCTTCCATATATATTGTTCATCCGATTGATATTTTTGTCCTCCGCAGCCGTAATATGCACTCTGTAACAACAATATTTGGAGAAATATATCAAATGCTGCTCAGAAATACCTTTGCTAAATTTTATCGAGATCGGTTCAGAGTTAGATATAGCTCCCATATATAACTTTGTCCGATTTACCTTTTATTGTGCACCAAACGTCTAATATTTGCCCAAATGGGATGGAATTTGGCACATACGATCGACTTGAGTCTAGAAGATAGTATGCCATGTATATGGAGATCGGTTCAGAGATAGCTATAGCTCCAATATATATTGTTCATCCGATTTGTTGTATTTGTTACCCACAGCAGTAATATGCACTCCGTTACAACGATTTTCAGGAAATTATATCACATACAGCTCAGAAATATCTTTGCCAAATTTTATCGAGATTTGGATACAGCTTCCATATATATATCTTTATCTGATTTCAAATTAATTTTGCACCAAATGGACAATAAAAGTCCGAATTTAAAACATACAAATGATTCGGCATATTAAGTCCTTTGAACTTTAAATTATACTTATAATCATAGCATGTACGATTGAATTCTGCCATAAAACTTTCAATTGTTATGTGGAGCTCTACTAAATTAGCAAAGTGGTGTAGGGTATCATAAAGTCGACCCCGCCCAAATTTAGGTCTTTCTTTACTGGTTTATGATTGAGGCAGAAACCACCAAAATTCCGAAAATCAGGAGGTGCCGTTATATTAGCCATATTTCAGTATGGGGGCCTGTATATTCCATTATCCATATCAGACATCCTAAGGATAATGTCAATGCATGTGGAAATTTTTAAAGCTCTATCGTTATTAGCCTGAAACTGATATCATGCAAAGGGACTTAGTTTCTAAAATAATTTTTTTTCTCTCCTATTATCCACAAGGCTGAGGATTTAAAAATCAATTATACGTCCTTAGAAAGTTTCGCATTTGAATATTGTAATAGCTTAAGACAAAAGTTGCCTATGCAGGTCCACGTCGTCATATAGACCCTAATATACGGCTACATTCGGTATTTTTATTAGATTTTAACAGAATTTTTAACGGATTTTACTTTTTTGAAAATTGCCAAATTTGTACCAAATGTTGGAGGGTATTTTTTTACTTGTTTTTTTTTTTTATATAATATATGAGACGTATACCTCATAAGTGAGCAACCGCCGCCTTAGCCAAGGGTCACGGGGGCCCCTTCTGAAATATAGATATTTTTAAGGAATTTTGCATTAAAATCTCATTTTTGTCGGTTCCCCCCGCTTGAGAGGAAATTCTGGCTATCAAATTGAATTATTGAATTTAATTGTAAAAAATCCAATTCTGACAATTGTATTTGAGAATATTTCCCTATTTGAAATTGATTTGACCACAACTTTAATTTTAAACTTCTGAAATGCAGCGAAAAATATTGAATTATGGCAAAAACCCTCAAATAACACCACCCCATTATTTGATGTAATTCGCAGACTTTAAAATTTCCTATGTGACGAAAATTATGTGTAGCCCTTAAATATATAATTTCCCAACACACTCCATTATAAATAAATACATTATTTTTAATAACAATAAAAATCAATTATACGTCCTTAGAAATAGTTTTTCTCTCTACATGATACCTGTTGAAAATATCCTATTTTTAGAACTTGACAAATAATTTCCCACATTAAATTGCCAGTGGACATCTGAAGATCTGCAATTGATTATTAATAGGATATTATTTATTGTTAATCATTAAATACAACAAATAACATAATTTGTTTCTTTACCTTCGTTTATTAAAAATCCCTACACCTTTGTTCATATTAATGTTGTCAATTTGTTTCACTATGTGTCCTCCGCGCACACACACGCATTGTCACACATTATTTAATATATATGCAGATACATAAATATAATAAAACCGTTTGTGGCCTCAGATTGGAAGATTATATCCAAATTTGTGTGTGTGTGTGTGTGTAAGTGTGCGTGGGTGTTTCTGTGTGACAGAATGTGTGCGGTAGGCCGCTTGTGTCGCCTGCGTAAACCCACATATTTGGGTGGTTGGGAAACTATAATGTCAAATCCTGTCATAATTGTATACCTCACGTAGCTTTGGGTTAAACAAAAACCCAATAAAACGTTTTACAACATCTGTGATATGAATAAACAACAACAGGAGCAGCATCAGCATCACCCACGCACTCCTGACCCAACGGGAGTCAGGCTGGCAGGCAGGCAGGTAGTGTGGCTTATTGTTATTAAAAATAATGTATTTATTTATAATGAAGTGTGTTGGGAAATTATATATTTAAAGGACACACATAATTTTCGTCACATAGGAAATTTTAAAGTCTGCGAATTACATCAAATAATGGGGTGGCGTTATTTGAGGCGTTTTGGCATAATTCAAAATATTTCGTTACATTTTTCAGAAGCTGTGGTCAAAGCAATTTCAAATAGGGAAATATTCTTAAATACAATTGTCGGAATTGTATTTTTTACAACTTAATTCAATAATTTGATTTGATAGCCAAAAACTACTCCCAAAGTGGGAAAAACGACAAAAGAATTAGATTTTTAAGCAAAATTCCTTAAAAATATCTGAAAACATTATCTTTCAGAAGGGGGCCCACGTGACGCTTGGCTAAGACGGTGGTTGCAATGTTCACTTATGAAGTATACGTCTCATATATTATATAAAAAACCAGTAAAGAAAGTCTTAAAGTCGGGCGGGGCCGACTTTATGATACCCTACACCACTTTGCTAATTTAGTAGAGCTCCACATAACAATTAAAAGTTTTTATGGATGAATTCAATCATACACGCTATGGTTATAATTATAATTTAAAATTCAAAAGACTAAATATGCCGAAGCATTTGTATCTTTTAAATTCGGACTAATATTGCCCTTTTGATATATATGGGAGTTATATCCAAATCTGAACCGATCCTGATAAAATTTGGCAAAGATATTTCTGAGGTGTATTTCATATATTTCCCTAAATATCGTTGTTACGGAGTGCATATTACGGCTGTGGGTAACAAATACAACAAATCGGATGAACAATATATAAGGGAGCTATAGCTATATCTGAACCGATCTTCACCAAATTTGACATACTAGCTTCTAGACTCAATTCGGTCGTAAGTGCCGAATTCCATCCCATTTGGACAAATATTAGACGTCTGGTGCACAATAAAAGGTAAATCGGACGAAGTTATACATGGGAGCTATATCCAAATCTGAACCGATCTCGATAAAATTTAGCAAAGGTATTTCTGAGCTGTATTTGATATATTTCCCCAAATATTGTTGTTACAGAGTGCATATTACGGCTGCGAAGGACTAAAATAACAAATCGGATGAACAATATATATTGGAGCTATAGCTATATCTGAACCGATTTCGATAAAATTTGGCATACTGATTTTCAGACCTAATTTGGTTGTATGTGCAAAATTCCACACTATTCGGGCTGATATAACACGTTTGGTGTACAATAAAATGGAAATCGGACGAAGATATATAAGGGAGCTATATCTTATTTTTTTCCAATTATCTCCAATTTCAATAAGCTCCGTCCTTGGGCCAAACAAATGAATTGTGCAAAATTTCATATGGATCGGCTAATAAATGCGAACTGTACTTTGTTTACAAAAATACATGGACAGACGGACATGCAAAAATCGACTCAGAATGTGATTCTATGCAGATCATCAAAAGGAACTATGGGTCTATCTCGTTTCCTTTTGCCTGTTACAAACAAATGCACAAAGACATAATATCCTGACCACCTTGTGGCGTAGGTTATAAAAAAGAACAAAGGCTGTAAGTTCGGCCGGGCCGAACTTTGAATACCATCCACCATTTGGTACAAGTTTGGCAATTTTCAAAAATTAAATCCGTTAAAAATTGTTTTAAAATCTTAAAAATACCGAATGTAGGGTCTATACGACGACGTGAACCTGCATAGGCAACTTTTGTCACAAGCTATTACAATATTCAAATACGAAACTTGAAAAAAAATCTGTTTATAATGTACAGACAATTTTCTGTCATAGGCTGTAGTATTCATTATGAACTTCAAATACTAAATTTGAAATAATTCCGATAAATAATGTCGCTAAAATCATCAAAATACCGAATATCTGGAGGTACCGTTGTATGGGGGCTATACGAAGACGTTTACCTACATGACCCATTTTCTGTCTTAAGTCGTAGTATCTATTACGAACTTTAAATACCAATTTTAAAACAATTCCGGTAAATAATGTTGCCAAAATCATCAAAATACCGCATATCGGCAGATACAGTTATAGGGGGGACTATACGAAGACGTAGACTTACATGGCCCATTTTCAATACCAAAAGTCCTGTAGACATAATACACATTTGAGTAAAATTTTATCAACCGACTTCATCTCGTTCGGAAGCTAGAGTGATTTCCACAGAAGGACAGACGGATGGACTTTGCTAAATCGACATAGAATTTTATGCTGGTCAAGAATATATATATTTTGTGGGGTCTAAAATGTATATTTCGAGGTGTTACAAACGAAATGACAAATTTAATATACCCTCCATACTATGGTGAAGAATATAAAAATTAACTTTATTCCAAAAAAAACATTCATTCAATTTCCGAATTAAAAAAGTATTCTAACCAAGTTTGCAAAATGTCACTGTCGACCTTGTCAGGTTATCCGGCAAATTTAACCATGATTTATTCTTGAAGACATTGTAAATGCATTTCATGGTTGTTTCTCCCCTTTTACGACGTCACTTTTATTCTCTCCGTTTTTTTTTTTTTCTTGTCTTGGTTTTCGTATTTCTCACTTTTACTTTCTTTTAATGACCATAGTTGAGATGTAATGGCCATAACACCAGAGAAATGTCAGGCATAAAATATGAATTTAATTAACATTAATTGCTGGCAGAAAGTTGCTGCCATACCTGAAGGGCAATACAGCATCTCACGACAATAATGTCTCCACATAATTGCCCACCATTTGTTCCGTTCGTAACAAGTTTTGGGGCATATTAAAGGCAAGACATGTTTCGAGCGAATTACCTTTTTCTTTGAAAAGAAATTCAGCAACAAAAATAATTAATTGCTCTTTGAATGAGAACAGGAATGAAAGACAGAGATAGAGAGAGAGAGAGAGAGGGAGTTGGAGATTTATAACTGAGGGTAATGTGTACATATGTGGGAGAAAACACATATAAAATGTGTAAATTGTTGTTCTGTAATAATTTGTTAGATTTAATAATACACATACAGGGTGAGATGAAAAAACTGCAACCAACTTCAGAATGCGGTCATTTCTAAGCCACTCGTCCGACAGCTGCTAAAATTATTCCAGTGACAGATATATTGTTAAAAGCGTTAAAAGCGTGCAAAAGCATTTTGGTGAGAATTTTTCAGAAAAAAAGTTATTCGTGATGGAATTCAAGCGCGATTGTGTGATTTCTTTATATTTGGCTGGAAAACCACTAGTGGCTATAGTTAGAGCACTCCAGCATTTAAATATGAATAATTCTTTTGTGTCTCCCACCATCGCTCGTCACCGTGATACTGGTAGCCCGACGCCAAGGAAGTGGACGGAAGAAAACAGCAACATCAGCAGAAATGGTTCGAAAGAAAGAGAAAGAAGCAACTTGATCGAAAATGGCATCGCAGTGGCCGAAAAATGGCTCGTGAGCTGAACATATCGCAATATTCCATTCGGCAAATATTGAAAAATGAACTCGGGATAAAGTCATTGAAATTTCAAAAAGTGCAAGAACTTACACCGCAACAAAAAGACAATAGACTCAAAAGAGCTAAAAAAGTTGCTTCGCTTGGACGAAAGTGGTGAACTGCCGAATTTGGTTTCCTCCGATGAAAAAACATTCGTTGTCCGGCAGTTTTTATACAAACAAAATTATCGTGTTTACTTGCCAAAGAGGTCAGGTGAAAATGTGCACCTTCGGTTGGCCACCAGAACTCCAGCGCCGGCCATGGTGATGGTGTGGGCCGCCATAACTGCCGATAATCGCTCTTCGTTCGTATTAATCGACCGTGGCATCAGAATAAATGCCTTGTGCACGCAAACATTTTGGCCGCAGATCTTGGACATTCCAACAGGACTCAGCACCATCGCACTCAGCACGCGCCACCCAAAAGTGCTTACAAAATGAAGTTCCTCGCTTCATTTCCAACGCACAATGGCCACCAAAATCTCCGGATACCAATCCGTTGGACTATTGTGCCTGGAGTATTATGGAAAGCAAGGTTGGCACTCAAAAATACCGAAGTTTCGATCACCTCAAGCAAGCGCTTCGCCAGGAATGGGCCAAACTACCGCAGAGTAACATTCGGGCAGCGTGTGACGGTTTCATTGGCCGTTTGAAGGCCAATGCTATTTCCGACATTTTTTGCTATAATTCAATCAAAATAAAAATTATGGCGTTTGACTTTATTGCAGTTCTTTTATCTCACCTTGTATGTACCGATAAAAGTAAAAACCATGCTTTCCAATCGTATTTGGGTAAGAGGGGGAAGAGAACCGCCCAAGAGAAAATAATTTTGAAGGGTCATAAAATTTAAATTTCTTCTCTTAATTCGAAACCCCTTTGAAATGTTTCTCTTCTGACCTTATACCATTCAAAATAGGTTGGAAATGTGATTTTGGGGTATAGCGTAATATGAGGATTGTTCCGAAATATATACTTGAAATACTAATTGTCCCTAATAAAATCTTTTCGAAAAGTCCACAACTGATCCATGAAAATACTTTCTATAAAAAGTCGAGCATGTGGTTTTAAAATTCTTTAAACAATCTTTTTTTTAAATTCCTTGCATATGAAACTAGTAGTCCCAAATATTATCTTCCTTAAAATTTCAAGCGTTGGGCGTTAATAATTCGGGAACAATCTTCTTTAAAAATCCAAGCATGAAACTCAAATAATCCCTTAATATTTCCTTTAAAAATCCAATCATGAGACTCTAATAATCGTTGGCAACGTGTTCTTAAAAAGACCACGCCTAAGGTTCTAATAATCGTTGGCAACGTGTTCTTAAAAAGACCACGCCTAAGGTTCTAATAATCCTTGAAAAGTCTACTTAAGAGACCACAACTAAGGCTTCGATAGTCCTTGGAAAAATCTTCTTAATAAGACCACGTCTAAGGCTCTGAGAATCCTTGTAAAAATCTTCTTAAAAAGACCACGCCTACGGCTTTGATAATCCTTGATAATATCTTCATAAAAATACCACGCCTAAGGCTTTGATGATTCTTGGAAAAGGCTTCTTAAAAAGACCACGCCTAAAGCTTTGATAATCCTTGATAATATCTTCATAAAAATACCACGCCTAAGGCTTTGATGATTCTTGGAAAAAGCTTCTTAAAAAGACCACGCCTAAAGCGTTGATAATCCTTGGAAATATCTTTATAAAAAGACCACGCCCTAGGCTCTGATAATCCTTGGAAAAATCTTCTAAAATGACCACGATTAAGGCTTTGAAAATCCTTAGAAAAATCTTCTTAAAAACACCACGATTATGGCTCTGATACTTGGAAAAATCTTCTTAGGAAGATCACTTCTAAGGCTCAGTTAATCATTGGAAATATCTTTTAAAAAAGACCACACCTAAGGCTCTGTTATACTTGGAAAAATCTTCTTAAAAAGACCATGTGCAGGCGCCAAATAATCCTTGAAAAATGTTTTTTTTTAACACAACTTTGGCTTTGGTAATTATCCAGAAAATCTCCTCATAGTAATTTTTGAAAATCTTCTTAAACATACATGCATATATCTATAAATTTAACCTTCGCAAACATTTTTTTCCTGCAATCGATTAAGTTGTTATAATGTAATCAATTTCACTCGATAATTCACATGTCTAAATGTGTGAATTCATAAATATTAAATAGTATTAGTGACGTATTAGAGGCGATAATCGTTACTTACAAACATGCCTACATATTGATGTTGATATTGAGACGAAAATATTTGCTACCTCAGACCACATTCATTCATACATACATATGTATGTATATTTGTATGTATATTTGAAAATATTTACACGACTCCTCGCAACGTATGTATCCATGTCAACAGAACAAAACGACAAATGAATTAACAAAACATATGACACCTGTTAATCCCCGATGAAATCAAAAGAACACATTCCAACGAACAAACACACACACACACATATACCATATGCGTCATAACTACACAGACATATGTGAGAACGGTTGTCGTACAAATCTACCCGAATTTAACCTTATACCCGATTAGGCGTATTAGTAACATGACGACAAATGCGAGCGTATAATGTATACGCCCAATGTGTCTGAGCGATTTTAGCATACATATGTTAAAGAAGTCGGAATTTAAGGTAGGTTTGAATGTTAAATGATAAAAATTAGAAAAGTTATTTAAATAAAGAAATAAATTATTATAAAAGAACTAGCTGGCCCGGTCCGCGTTGCCGGTCCGTAGTTTTAGTCTTTAATGCAAATTTTGCATAGCATAATATTTCACAAATCTAGCTCATATTAAAATTTAAATATTGATTCGACTAAATAGAAATAAATAACTATGGAAGGAGGGCAAAATAATTTCTGAATAGTCAAAGTTAATTACGCTTTTACACCCATTACCATAGCACCTCAAATTGCGCATTAGAGTCCCCAAAAAGTCTATGTTCTTGTTCATAGTAAAATTCAATGACGATTAAACAATACCCGCGTTGTTGTCCGCCAATCGGCAAACATCACTATAGATCGGCGGGCCTGGAGACTATATGGGGACTGTACCAAAATATTTACGTATGTTGACATTTTTCTGTAAGATGGTTCTCTACTAACAAAGTAGCCTAAATACAGCAATTAATGGCCAAATCAGTTGAAAAAGGTGGCCAACACCACGGTCACAGCTGAAATCAGGGATACATTTATATAAGGGTTATACCAAAACGTGGCCCAACCAATATTCTCTTGGGGGTTACAAATTCAATAGAAAACAAAATTTTCTTTTCTGACCACCAATTAGATGTGAAAGTGGACTTGGGGATACTCCAATGTGGGGACTTTACATAAATTAAGTCCTATGTGGCAATTATCTGTATGATGGTTCCCTACCCCAGAGTAGCATAAATACAATTTTTAGCCAAATCAATTAATGAATGTGGTCAAGACCGAAATGGGCCCTACTCTGAACATTTCAAACTTTATGCGAAGAGGTTCTCCACCTCCTTAGAAACAAAGATGCCAAACAATGGCCAAAATATTAAAAAAGTGACCAAGACACCAAAAATAGCTTAAATCATACGATGGTTATATAAATATGAAATCGGGTTGTACCCTTATCCGTGAGTTATGATCGATATCATGAACGGCAAAATCGATTTAAGGTATCTTGAATGTTTGGGAAGATTTTCTGGAAGGATAGAAATCCTTTTCTTACTTAGAGTCCCATTCGCTCTACTATTTTCCACCCTTTTTATTTGGTATTTTTCTGATTGTACATTGGACGGATTATTGTGAAAGGAAAGAAGTAGTTCCACGCTTTGAAATGAGCCCCATTAGGCTTTTTCGGTAATTTTTGTTTGTTCAAATGTGTTCGCATCTTCCAGCTGAACCACGATGTCGGCCCTGGAGTTGAAAGGTAGATGTCAGTTAACATCGTATTTCCCACTTATTTCATTTTTTGGTGAAAATTTGTATATAGTGAAAATTTTTCAATTAGATAATACAAATTGAAAAAAAAAAATTGACAAAAGAAGAATAACACATTGAAAAAATCTTCAACTTGTTCGCTGATTTTTACAGCAAATGTTTAAAGATCCTTATATAGTTTGTCAATAGAATGTACTTCTATTTTAAAATTCGATTCCATTAAATTATTTCGACATCATCTATTCCGTAATTCGGTACTACACTTCCATGTAACTCGCCATCAGTTACATTTCTCAAGAAATCAAGTCAATTAAATAAATTGGTATTAATATTTGAATTCAAAAATAAAATATAAAAAACACTACCAATGTACATTAGAAAAAATAAGTCAAAATGGAAAAAAATCATGCAAAATAAAACATTACTATTGTACATTTGAAAAGTCAAAATGAAAATGTTAATATATCACATTTTTACGCGATTTTTTGGATATTATCCTTTTCGGAGAGGAGACAATTCCGAATTTGTATGAATCGTTAAAATCAATCCAGCGGTTCTTAAGTTATAAGCGTAGTAACTAACACAACTTTCTTTTATATATATAGATAACTAAATCCCGATGAATAAACTTGTCATCACCTTTAATGAAGACTTTAATTTTATCCAAATAAGTTGGAAAATGTGGGTAAGGATCTCAAATATCTTGTATAAGGGCTATTTCGCAAGACCATTACCAATGTTGAATGATTTCGGATATCTGTTTATTTACGATACGAAGTAAAAATAAATTGAACTGTATTTGGTCGAAATTAAGACCAGAATCAATATTATAACAAAAACAAATACTTTAGGAGGAGTTTAAAAAATAAAATAAAGATGAAGTTCCTCTTCACTGACAAACCAAAATCTTTCAAGCATTCTACATACCAAGTAGCCGGCAGCTCAGTATACAATACTGGAATTTTATGGGGTATGAGAATTCGATGGGAAATTGTGATTGAAAAGTTCAGAATGCAGATAATTTGCTAAGAAAACGCATTTTAAACTTTAGAGACACTTAAAGTTGGGTGATATTTGAGAGATACTGTTTGCCGACCTGTAGTCATATGACTGCAGAGAGTATATCTAATTTTATGCGGCCGAAACTTGCCTCATCGAAATAACGGTTATTGACTCCAGGGCTCTTTGGACCAAATCCATTTCAGAACATTTCGATTCAATCTAGGGGTGTCTGTCCGTCTGTCTATCTTGCTGGCAGTCTGGCACACGATAACACTAGGTTTACGTCCAAACTTGGTACATCGTATAATATTATTAAACTTAGATCGAGTTCGGAGGTGGGTAATCTCACTGAAAATAATTTACCTCATAGAACAAGGAAGGATCCTCCAATTTTGTTCAAACTTTGCAAATCCTAATATTTGTATTAGCGCTAAGTCGGGTGCGAAAATGGACACTATCAGTCTATTCCCTCAAGTGCTTCCCTGCAAAGGGTCAACATTTTGAATAATCTTATCCCAACATTTCTATCAAAACACAGTCTGGTGTAAATATGGAATATATCGAATCATATCTTCTGATACCTTCCACACAAAGGGTCAGCATATTGCCTACTTTTAACACACATTTCCAAAACAACATCCATGTTTTAATCCCAAGATACAAAAAGTCTTCTCATTTAGTACTTTCCGTACAAATATAGGACGCATATCCAAACCATCGCCAAATCTCAAATACAGATACCCCAGTAAATTAAATATGACATTTCAGAATTTTTTGTTCGAATTGGTCACCATTAGCATGAAATTTGGCCTTCAAACGGTCAATGAAACCGTCACACGCTGCCCGAATGTTGCTCTGCCGTATTTTGGCCTATTCCCAACGAAGCGCTTGCTTAAGGTGATCGACACTTTGGTATTTTTTAGTCCCAACTTTGCTCTCCAAAATACTCCAGACAAAATTGTCCAACGGATTGGTATCTGGAGATTTTGGTGGCCATTGTGCGCTGGATATGAAGCGAGAAACCTCATTTTGTAACCATTCTTGCGAGGCGCATGCTGAGTGCGATGGTGCTGAGTCCTCTTGGAATGCCCAAGGTCTGAGGCCAAAATGTTTCGTGCCCAAGGCTTTAATACACCCTCCAGAATATTTTCGCGAAAATATTGGGCATTTATTCCGATACCACTGTCGATTAATACGAGCGCAGAGCGACCATCGGCTGTTATGGTGGCCCACACCATCACCATGGCCGGCGCTTGAGTTCTGGTGGCCAACCGAAGGTGCAAATTTTCAGCTGACCTCATTGTCAAGTAAACACGATCATTTTGTTTCTTTACAAACTGCTGACCAACGAATGTTTTCTCATCGGAGAAAACCCTTTTAGGCCAAGCGAAATCTTTAGCTCTTTTGAGTCTATTTTCCTTATGTTGCGGTGTAAGTATGTTGCTGTTTTCTCCCGTCCACTTCCTTGACTTCCGGCTACGCGGCGACGAGCGCTGATATAAAACACAAAAGATAATCACATTTAAATGCTGGAGTGCTCTAACGATAGCCACTTGTTGTTTTCCAGTCTAATATAAAGAAATCACACTATCACGCTTGAATTCCATCACGAATAACTTTTTTCTGGAATATTCTCACCAAAATGCTTTGGTACGCTTGTAAACAATATAATGAGCTGTCACTGGAATAAATTTAACAGCTGTCGGACGTGTGACTTAGAAATGACAGCAGCATCTCACCCTTTAATCACGACATAGGACGTAAATATTAGGTAATTGCAACGGAATTTGACTTTGTTTTGTGGCTCTGGTAATCTTATGGACGGAGTAATATAATAATGACAACAATGGTCACAAAACATGATTTATTACCTAATTTTAACCGTTTAAAGAGCAAACGTCATATTTAGAATGATCTTTTAAGTAGTTAAATGTGTATCCCAATTTCATGAGGGATTCATTCATTTCAGTCCATTTTGGTTTTAAGATGTACAGAGAGTTTACTCTAAATAATGGAGTTGTAAGATATCATGTGGTCGATCAGACCGACTATAGCCTTCGCTTAATTGCTTTGTTTATAAAAATCTATTAATAAGATATTTTGCAAATATCTTTTTTCTCTTTTCTCTAACTATAAATTCAAGATTTTCCAAAAATTCTCACACAACCCTCGTAACTCACATGGAGATTATTTTTCTCCAAGCTAACTGGCTAACCTTAGACAAAATTTATTCATCTTTGTCTACGTTGAAATGGGGGACGTATATGATTCCTTAAACCTGCCAGCAAGATTTATTACCGGAGACTATCACATGAAATACACATTCTTGTGTCACATTTAATTCACTCACCCAAAAAAAGGAATGTAAATGGCAGCCACTCAAGGCAACAAAGCCCACAATTCACTTTAAGAATGACATTTATTTTCATTTTCATAAATATAAGAAAAGGACAAAAAAACTCAAAAAAATGAAAAATGGGAAAAAAGTAAATAACTAGGCTAGACCTTTCAGAGGAAAAAAGGCTTAGTTTCAGCAAAAAAGAAAAACACCTTTTTTCAAAAAAACGGGGTATTTACACAATCTGTAGCCACAGATTTGAATGTTCGTTTCGTTTTGTTTATTTATTGAAATG
Source organism: Musca domestica (assembly GCF_030504385.1). NCBI lineage: Eukaryota > Metazoa > Arthropoda > Insecta > Diptera > Muscidae > Musca > Musca domestica. The sequence goes on from NW_026712114.1 coordinate 8,396,427, forward strand.
ATATGCGGTTTGCTTTACCTTTGTGATTTGCCCTCAAACCGCATACTTAAAGCAGTATTTTTTTGTAAATATTTGCTCGAGGTAGCACACAATCCGGGAATTATTACAATGAGCTACCAGTCTTTTAAATTATATTCGCCCTTTCCTGAGAATAATCAGTTGTCCTTTTTTGCTTGTGTTTTTCTCTTCCATGCCATGGGAAGCACGTGACAAAAGCTTTGTCTATTCGTTGGAATGATAGAGTGGATGAGAAAAAACTCCCTTTTAGTTTGTGTTTTTTTTTCTTGAGAAAGAAGGTCAGCATAAATGAATCACGTATTTGTTTTGCTAGAGGGCATTCTATGTTTAGTGATTTAAGAAAATGTGCAAAACATTGTGTGTCATGTTATTAAATCATATTAAATTTTTATGTGTAAAATTTTTTGCATAATCATTGAGGGATGTATAATGGAAGATAGTTTTCTTCTATGTATTCTCTGTTTAAATTTTTCATTTAAAGTCATATTAGTTAGTTTATTTTAATAAATTACATAAATAATTGTGAGTAAATAAAAATTGAAATATTCTCAACTTAACTTCCAGGATAATTTGAAGCTAGAAAGGGACCTTGCAGGAGAATCAATTCCAAATAATCGGTAAGCTATCATAAACTCTTATCAAACAATGCAATTTTTATGCCCTTATCCATAGCTATATCAGAGGATATACGGCCAAAACTTAGTACCATTTACGAACAATTATAGTACAGATTTTCAAAACCACCACAAAATCTCAACACCAGATACCGATGGCGACCTCAATATTAAATTGTGGCATTTCAGCTCTTTAGTAGTTTTCGTATAATTTTAGTACTCATATGCGAAACCGTTCCATATCTTAATGATAAACACCAACAGTTATCGCAGCATACAATATTACGGTTTCTACTACATTCAGTACTTTTCTTTAAATTATAGTACACATTTTCGAAACCATATCGCAATTCCAGATACCAACTCAAATATCGGAATTCCAGCTCTATTAATCCAAATAATCAGTAAGATATGATAAACTCTTATCAAACAATGCAATAGTGTATGCATTGAAATGTATAGCGTCAGCCAGAGCCATATGGGAGGGTATTTATTATTTGACACGGCCAAAATGTGCCTCATCAAAATAACGATTTTAGACCCTAGGTTTCCTTGGACCGAATCCGTTTCAGGACATTTGGAGTCTATCTAGTGCTGTCCGTCCGTCCGTCGTCAAAATTAGATCGAGTTCGGAGGTGGGCAATATCGGCCTACTCTTTTAGGTACCTCATCCACAAAAGGTCGAAATGTTCAAAAAAATATTTTATTGCACAAAAAGGGAAAGCATACTCCGATTTTACTCCAACTTTGCATCAGTGCTATGTCAGGTGCGAAAATGGACAATACCGGTCCACTTCATTATGTAACCCCCACCGCCCCTCCCCCCAAAGAGGGTTAACATTTTCATTAAATATAACTCTTATAAAATGTGATGTGAGAGTCCGCCTGTTTTCAAAATAACACATATCACAATATTTTTATTAACCCAAGGTCTGGTATGAATATGGTCCACTCCTTCTGATACCTCCCCTCACAAAGGGATGAACATTTTTCTTCCATTCAGACCTTGTCCTAATTACAGCCAAAAATTGAATGAAAGCAAAAAATGTCGGAAATAGCATCAAATTTTGGAATAAGTTTAGATTTGTTCGAATTGGTCACCTTTGGCACGAATTATAGCCTTCAACCGGCCAATGAAACCGTCACACGCTGTCCTAATGTTGCTGTATTTTGGCCCCTTCCTGGCGAAGCGCCGGCTTGAGGTGATCGACACTTTGATATTTTTTAGTGCCAACCTTGCTTTCTAAAATATTCCAGACACAATAGTCCAACGGATTGGTATCCGGAGATTTTGGAACCATTATGCGCTGGAAATGAAGCGAAGAACCTCATTTTGTAACCATTCTTGGGTGGCGAGTTCAATATACCGAGTGCTGAGTGCGTTGGTGCTGAGTCCTGTTGGAATGTCCAAGGTCTGCGGCCAGAATATTTTTGTAAGTAATCTCGATCGTTTTGCTTGTTTACAAACTGCTAGACAACGAATGTTTTCTCATCGGAGAGAACCAAATTCGGCAGTTCACCACTTTCAGCCAAGCGAAAAACTCTTTAGCTCTTTTAGTCTATTTCCTTTCTGTTGCGGTGTAAGTTCTTACACTTTTTGGAATTTCAATGGATTTGCCCAGAGCTCATTTTTCAATATTTGCGATATGTTCAGCTTACGAGCCATTTTTCGGCCACTGCGACGCGGGTTTCGATCAAGTAACTTCTTTACTTTTCTAACGATTTCTGTTGATGTTGCTGTTTTCTTCCGTCCACTTCCTTGTCAGTAAGGGCTACGCTACCAGTATCATGGTAATGAGCAATGGTACGAGACACAAAAGATTTATTCAGATTTAAATGCTGGAGTGCTCTAACGATAGCCACTGGTGGTTTTCCAGCCAAATATAAAAAAATCACACTATCACGCTTGAATTCCATCACGAATAACTTTTTTTCTGGAAAATGCTCACCAAAATGTTTTTGTACGCTTGTAAACAATATAATGAGCTGTCACTGGAATAATTTTAACAGCTTTCGGACGAGTGGATCAGAAATGACAGCAGTCTGAATATGGTTGCAGATTTGTCATCTCACACTGTATGCATGTACAAGGTGGCGAAAAAGTAAACTTCCGATGTTTTTTTTTACTGTAATTAAGACGTTGAGGGCCAATCGTAAAATCGTTTCTGATGGGAGTATTACTTAGCGTCACCTTGTATTGGTAAAAATATAATTTGGTGAAAATATCGGGAAATCTTTGCTCAATTTGTGAGATTTATGATTTTATTAAATTTTTAGCCTTTGTTGGGAAAGTGTCAAACAGATTGGTCGGCGTTGTTGCGAGTATCTGGTAGACCGACCTGGTCAATCTTCGCACTGAATCTATTTTTTGCAAATATATTACGCTGCATCAAGCTCGGACATAATCGGAAACTTCATATCAGAATTAGCGTTCACAGCAGACGGCCGGACAGGTAGACCGATGTGCCAAAAATCCAGAAATCTGAATTTATATCGGAATGTCGAAACTGTGCAGTTTTACAAAACCATAGCTATTCGGCGACGTCACATTTTCCTTTTTACCATAAATATCGAAATAAAATTCCAGCGTTTCGAAGACAACATTGTTAGCTTCCAGATAACTTTGGTAATATATTCTGGCTTAAATCACCCTGAAAACATCTGTGGAAAACATTTCCGCTGAAACCAAGAAATTACTGATCAAAAACATCTACACTGTGGTCCTCGATAACAATTTCCTGTTTTCAATCGAAAGGTTTCGAAAGGAAATAAAACCTGTTTTGGTCTACTGGTGTATGTAAAACCAGTCAAAAGAAAGCAGAGTTTAAAGAAACCCAAATTAACTCGGCATCGAGTGACTGTTTTCATTCTTTTTTAATTGGCTTAGAAATTTTTTTAAGAGCAATAATGAAAAACATGGCCTCAAAATGTGAAAAACATCGCCTCAAAATTTACCAACGGAAATCTATTATCAGATGATGGGATCAGAGTAGCAATCTATTGTTGCAATGGGAGTTTATTTCTACCGTTGATCCGTTATGTCCAACAACTGTCATATTTTAACTCATAATGTATGAAAGTACCTTCAGGATCGCTATATCATATAATGGATATACGTTAAAAGTTTTTTTCAGGAAGAGTGTTTACATAAGAATAACAAGTTTCGCTTTTAAACAACTTAATTGTTTAATGTGGCAAAATACAGAGTGTTTTTTTAAGTTAAGTTGATTTCAATAAGTCGATGTTTGCGTTCGCCGTATGGCACATAGCGTCATCCTGTTGAAACCACATCTCCTCCGGATAAATGTAATCCATATTTGTAAACAAAAAATCATTGATCATGGTGCGGTAACGATCTCCATTGAGCGTAACGCGAGCTCCGGCCTCATTTTTGAAGAAATAAGGTTCGATGACGCCACCATCGTGAAAACCGCACCATACGGTGCATTTTTCTGGATGTAATAGAGTCTGTATGGTCTCTTGTGGATCGGTCTCACTCCATATGCGGCAATTTTGCTTATTAACAAACCCGTTGAGCCAAAATTGCACCTCATCGCTGAACACAATTTTGCGATAAAACAACGGATCATTTGCCAACTAATTTTAAAAGTAAATTTGGATAATTTCGTAGCGTTGTTCAAGCGTGCCGAGTTAATTTTTTTATTTGTTTCAGTATACTCTGACAAATCATCATAAATAGAGATGATTTGTCAGAGTATACTGAAAAAAATAAAAAAAAAAATTCATCAAAATTTGTGTTACCTTTTACAATTTAAAGTTCTATCTTGCTTAAGAAAACACCCTATACTTGCCATTTAAAAAAGCTAATTGCTTTATTTTATGTATATATATATATGTTGTCATTATTGTTAAGGAAAATCAACCACTTGAAAAAGATATGACTTTTTTTCAAATTAATGACAATATTTTAAAAAAAAAAATTCCAGTGGCTTAAATATGTTTTTGCATTCGTCCATCGATTTCCAAGCGAAAATTTTATATTTTTCCAAAACACCAAAATTTTAAACATTTTTATCAATTAATTCCTATATTTTATATAAAATCGGAAACTGTTTTTCTTGACTTGCAGAATTCTTAAGTCATTTATCAATGTCTGGCAAACCAAACAATTTTTACTATTTAAATAAGAATTTAATTGAATATTCTTAAAGTCATTCAAAATATGTTGTTGACTTCTTCGAGCAATGTCGTGATACACATTCCAGCTCTACTTGTCCAAATATTTCAGCATTATGCAAACAATCCTTTTTGAATCTGATGAAAATTAATATGAATGCATTTATTATTGCAAACACAAGAATACAAACATTTACCAACACATAGAAAGAATGAATGGTTGTTGTGTGCTCGCTCACTGGTTTTAAATATTAAATGAAATATTAAAATAAACAACAGCAACAAAGATGCAAATATGGCAAAGCAATTTTTCTAGGGGACATTAAGCCAAAAGAAAAGATTTTGCGGACAAGTTGAGTACAGTGGATAACTGAAAAATTATTATGTTGTAGAAATAATTATTTTTATGCATTGTCGAGGTTATTCGATGTAAGGTGAACAATAAAATTGGATATATAGGATGAGATGAAAAAACTGCAACAAAGTCAAAAGCCATATTTATACCCTACACCACAAGGGTCAGGGTATTATGTCTTTGTGCATTTGTTTGTAACAGGCAAAAGGAAACGAAATAGACCCATAGTTCCTTTTGATGATCTGCATAGAATCACATTCTGAGTCGATTTATGCATGTCCGTCTGTCCATGTATTTTTGTAAACAAAGTACAGGTCGCATTTATTGCCCTATCCACATGAAATTTTGCACAAATCATTTGTTTGGCCCAAGGACGAACCCTATTGAAATTGGAGATAATCGGTCAAAATTTAGATATAGCTCCCATATATATCTTCGTCCGATTTGCCTTTTATTGTGCACCAAACGTGTAATATCAGTCCGAATAGTATGGAATTTTGCACGTACGATCAGAGAGGACCTGAAAATAAGTATGCCAAATTTGATCGAAATCGGTTCAGATATAACTATAGCTCCCGTATATATTGTTCATCCGATTTGTTATTTTTGTCCTCCGCAGCCGTAATATGCACTTTGTAACAACAATATTTGGGGAATATATCAAATACAGCTCAGAAATACATTTGCTAAATTTTATCGAGATCGGTTCAGATTTGGATATAGCTCCCATATATAACTTCGTCCGATTTACCTTTATTGTGCACCAAAAGTCTAATATTTGTCCAAATGGGATGAAATTTGGCACTTACGACCGAATTGAGTCTAGAAGCTAGTATGCCAAATTTGATCGAAATCGGTTCAGATATAGCTATAGCTCCCATATATACTGTTTATCCGATTTGTTATATTTGTTACCCACAGCCGTAATATGCACTCCGTAACAACGATATTCAAGGAAATGTATCAAATACTGCTCAGAAATATCTTTGCCAAAATTTATCGAGATCGGTTCCGATTTGGATATAGCTCCCATATATATTTTTATCCGATTTCAAATGAATTATGCACCAAATGGGCAATACAAGTCCGAATTTAAAAGATAAAAGGTGTAGGGTATCATAAAGTCGGCCCCGCCCGACTTTAAGACTTTCTTTACTGGTTTTTACATTGTTTTAATTTTATTGAATGAAAGCAAACAAGTAAAAAATATTAAGTTCGGCCAGGCTGAAATTTTAATATCTTCCACCTTAGGGTAAAGGAATCCTTTTTATATGAGTGTTTTTAGAATTAAAGCGTGCTCCACTTTAAACTACAAATACCAGTAGGACCTTTTGCATAATGCAGTTAAACTTATCAAAAAACCATAAAGTGGATAAGGCCGTTATATGTGGCCATACCAAAACGGGAGCCTCTACAGACAATTTTATACTTCAAGGATTGTCATCTATAAAATCTTCTAAAATACTAAAATTGAAACAATTTCATGGATAAAGGTGAGTAGAATTATCGGTGGGTATCGGTTTATGTGCACTATAAGAAAACATGGGCCTAAAAATTCAATGTTTCGTCATCGCAGCTAGAAACCGATATGACCCACAAATACCAATTTTTAGAAAAACCGTAAAAAAATGTGGCAACAATCATCGAAATACCGAATATCGATAGGTACTTTTGTATGGGGACTATACCAAAACGTGGGCCTATACATACAATGTTTCGCCACACAAGCTAGAATCTATTAAAACCTACAAATACCGATTTTTAGACAAATCTGCCAAAAAATGTGGATTAGATCATATACCGAATATCGGGAGGTACCATTATATGGGGGCTATACCAAAACGTTGACCTACACATACAATGTTTCTCCACATGAGCAAGAACCCATTATGACCTACAAATACCAATTTTTATACAAATCAGTGAAAACATTTGGAAAAAATCAACAAATTTCGAATATCGGGAGGTACCGTTATATGGGGACTATACCAGAACGTGGACCGATATATCTCATTTTCAATACCAACCATCCTAGACACCACACAAATTGCTCTGCTAAATTTTGGCGCTCTACGTCAAATAATGTGGGCTGTATCGTGATTTCAACAGACAGACGGACATCGTTAAATTGACTTAGAATTTTATGCTGATTATGAATATATATACTTTATGGGTATACAAATATCGGAAATAGCATCAAACTTTAGAATAAATTTAGATTTGTTCAAATTGGTCACCTTTGGCACGAATTATGGCCTTCAAGCGCTCACACGCTGCCCGAATATTGTTCTGCGGCATTTTGGCCCATTCCCGGCGATGCGCTTGTTTGAGGTGATCGACTCTTTGGTATGTTTTAGTTGCAACCTTGCTTTCCAAAATACTCCAGGCACAACGGATTGGTATCCGGAGATTTTGGTGGTCATTGTGCGTTGGAAATGAAGCGAGGAACCTCATTTTTAAACCATTCTTGGGCGGCGCGTGCTAAGTGCGATGGTGCTGATTCCTGTTGGAATGTCCAAGTTCTGCGGCCAAAATGTTTGCGTGTCCAAGGCTTGAATACACCCTCCAGAATATTTTCGCCATAATATTCGATCGTATAATGCAAGCGGAGAGCGACTGTTATGGCGGCCCACATCAACACCATGGCCGGCGCTTGAGTTTTGGTGGCCAACCGAAGGTGCACATTTTCAGCTGACCTCTTCGGCAATTAAACACGATCATTTTGTTTGTTTACAAACTGCTGAAAAACGAATGTTTTCTCATCGGAGGAAACGAAATTCTGCAGTTCACCACTTTCTGCCAAGCGAAGCAACTCTTTAGCTCTTTTGAGTCTATTTTCTTTCTGTTGCGGTGTAAGTTCTTGCACTTTTGGGAATTTCAATGGCTTTACCTTGAGCTCATTTTTCAATATTTGCCGAATGGAATATTGCGATAAGTTCAGCTCACGAGCCATTTTTCGGCCACTGCGACGAGGGTTTCGATAAAGTTACTTCTTTAGTTTTCGAACCATTTCTGCTGATGTTGCTGTTTTCTTCCATCCACTTCGTTGACGTCGGGCTACGCTACCAGTTTCCATAGTACGAGACACAAAAGATTTATTTAACATTTAAATGCTGGAGTGCTCTAACGATAGCCACTTGTGGTTTCCAGCTAAATATAAAGAAATCACGCTTGAATTCCATCACGAATAAAATTGCTTTTGTACGATTGTAAACAATATAATGAGTTATCACTGGAATAATTTTAACAGCTGTCGGATGAGTGGCTTAGAAATGACACCAGTCTGAAGTTGATTGTAGTGTTTTCATCTCACCCTGTAACTGTATATTGATATCCACCAATGACGTTGTCTGTGGAAGAGAAAAATAAGAAAAAAAGTTTTAAACAAACACCAGTTAGAGTGTTTTAATCAGTCTTCCAATCGCATAGAAATTCTGTACTTCTTGCTTGTTTGCAAATTTAATGCAACTTTTCAAAAAAATCTACTTTATAATACATTTCAAAATAATATTCTCACTAATTTATTCACAACAACAATGCTCCACACTTTCACAAGGCCAATGCATTTATCTGAAATAGGTCACTTACTATTCGTTCTGAATTCCACAAAATAAATGCCCTCTCTTTGTCTAGCAATGGTGTTATTGAAATTTGTTTATGACTTCCGTCCGGCGTTAGCGTACAAACATATTTCACTGTCTGTTATTGTTTTTGCAACAACCATGGTTCGTAGTTCTCTTTTCGTTTCATTACGGCACTCATAAGACCATGCGGAGCATTGCAGTTGGTATATGCAAAAGGACAACCACCATGCAAAAAGTGAAAACGACAAAACGTATATAACTCTAAAATATGGATATTTAACGCTTTCCACTCAGCAGAACACACTGTTTGCAGTAAATACAAAATGTCTTAGGTATTGGTAACGTTGAAATATTTTACACTGACACATTTGGACATGGCTATAAAAAATGAAGAACTCAACCCATTACCATAACTGCTGCCTGTTAGCATGAGTGTCAGTTTGTGGTTATTTGGTGTTGTAGCTTCTGTATTTCATAAAAAATGCTACGATACTCAACTCCACTCAACATTGTTTACCACTCATCTTTTTCCCCATAATAGTTGTTGACACTTGTGGTTAACACTGGCAACAATATTGAACAGCAAATGTTTTACATTTCAAATATTTATGTTCGATCGATGAACTTGCCATTAAGAAAACAATTTTAAGGGACTGATAGTGAACATCGCATAAATATGAAATGTGATTGCAATTCTTGGCAGGGAGATTTCATCCCACAGCTTTTATTTGTTATTTCTTAGAATACTCTAAAAGATATAATTGATTAGAATAGATTGAATATTGTAAATCACTTTTCCAATAATTCCGAATTTTTTAAATTTAAAAACAAGCTTAAAAAATATATATTTACAAAAATAGCACCAAAAATGCAATAACTGTAGGTTTTATCGACAGATATAACCCTCAGCTTATTTATGATAATAAAATATATTTTAACTTGATTATTCAAAATGTTTACCCTTCATTGGGATGACACCGAAGGAGTTGCCCAATATTTTCCATTTCACATATGACCTACGTTTTATATACGTCCCAGGTATGAACTATATCGACCATACTTTATTCGAGATACATATATATTTTGGAAAATGTTGAAGTTTTGCTGATAAAAATATTGAGATGTGTAATAATTACTTTTTTCCAGTTTTGTGGGATTAATTGTTAATTAACATTTCTTTAATTTATGGGGAAGTTAGCGGAAAGAGTGTATCGATATATTCCATAATTACATTGCATCTATTGCCTATTGAAATATTATTATTTTACTCTTTGTGTCGGTGGTACCTGAAGGAATGGACTGATGAATTCCATATTCACACTAAAACTAACGAAGATCTGAATATAGCATTGTGCGAAGTTAGAAGAAACATCTGATAATTATTTTTAATTTTATGACACTAGACTTATTTAAAATTTTGACTTCTTGTGGGGGAGGTATCAACAGGAGAGGTTTGAAAATTCCATATTCGCATGAGATCTCAAACTTAGTCACACATTCAGAAATATAGGGTAAGATAAAAAAAACTGCAATAAAGTCATACGCTATAATTTATTTTTTAATTTTATTGAATAAAAGCAAAAAAAAGATTTGTTCGGATTGGTGACCCTTGGCACGAATTATGGCCTTCAAACCGTTTGTTTTCAAATTGCTAGACAACGGAGAAAATCAAATTCGGCAGTTCACCACTTTCGGCCAAACTAAGCAACTCTTTAGCTCTTTTGAGTCTATTTTCTTTCTGTTGCGGTGTAAGTTCTTGCACTTTTTGGAATTTCAGTGGCTTTACCCCGAGCTCTTTTTTCAATATATGCCGAATGGAATATTGCGATATGTTCAGCTCACGAGTCATTTATCGGCCACTGCGACGCGGGTTGCGATCAAGTCGCTTTTTTACTTTTCAAACAATTTCTTTTGATGTTGCTGTTTTCTTCAGTCCACTCCCTTGACGTCGGGTTACGCTACCAGTATCGCGGTAACGAGCGATGGTACGAGAAACAAAAGATTTATTCACATTTAAATGCTGGAGTGCTCTAACGATAGCCACTTGTGGTTTTCCAGCCAAATATAAAGAAATCACATTATCACACTTGAATTCCATGACCAATAATTTTTTTTTTTTTTTCTGGAAAATTCTCACCAAAATGCTTTTGTACACTTGTAAACAATATAATGAGCTCTCACTGGAATAATTTTAAAAGCTGTCGGATGAGTGGCTAAGTAATGCCACCGGTCTGAAGTTGGTTGCAGTATTTTCCTCTCACCAGAAAAAGTCACAGTCTAGATGTCCGTCAACATAAATTTAAATTTAATTAGCAAAGATGCAAAACAAAGGCAATATTTTTTCTCCGGGTTAGAAAGGGTTAATACAAGGTGAGAGAGAGAGAGAGAGAGAGAGAGACAGTAAACCTCAGAAAAATTACAGATATCCCTCAGTCAGAAATTAATTTTGTGTATAAGGTCCATATATTCGGAAATTCGCACAATTCGCTTAACAAATGGATTGATTGAGAGGCGAGTTTGATCGACATTTTATTCTACGGTCCATAGGCCCACGTTTGCTATAGCCCACCTTAATATGTTTCCCTTATTTTACTTATTTCCTGGATCTTGACTCCATTTTACAATCGTAACTTGGTATTTTGGCTTCACAGGCGAAGAATACTTCCTCTCAATAAATCTTAGTGCAGTTTTGTCGCCTATACTGATTTAAGATATATCGATGCTCTTAGACATATTTTCCAATCGAAAAATAAGCGTGGGAATTCGAACTCTTTGGTAGTTTAGCTCTCTTGGCCTAATATCAGTACCTTCTCTTAGGTTTTGTCACCCTTCATACCCAAGTGCCTTGGAAACATAACTTTTGAAAGGAGGAATAAGCTTTTAAAATCATCAACATATGTTCTTCGAGAAAGGTTAATTGGCGTTTGTTCTGCATCACAATTTTTAAAATTCTGTCTTTTCAATATACAAATTGAAATTAAGTTCTTCGAAGTTTAAGGACATGATTTTCATTATTGTGTCAATTTCCTTGCCTTGGACATGAAGTTTAAAATATATCACTGTTTTTATACCCTACACCACAAGTTGGTCAGGGTATTATGTCTTTGTGCATTTGTTTGTAATAGGCAAAAGGAAACGAGATAGACCCATAGTTTCTTTTGATGATCTGCATAGAATCACATTCTGAGTCGATTTATACATGTCCGTCCGTCCGTCTGTCCATGTATTTTGTCAACAAAGTACAGTTCGCATTTATTGTTAATCGGTCAAGATTTAGATATAGCTCCCATATATATCTTCGTCCGATTTGCCTTTTATTGTGCACCAAACATGTAATATCAATCCGAATAGTATGGAATTTTGCACGTACGATCAGATTGGACCTGAAAATAAGTATGCCAAATTTGATAGAAATCGGTTCAGATATAGCTATAGCTCCCATATATACTGTTCATCCGATTTGTTATTTTTGTCCTCCGCAGCCGTAATATGAACTCTGTAACAACAATATTTGGGAAAATATATCAAATGCAGCTCAGAAATACATGTGCTAAATTTTATCGAGATCGGTTCAGATTTGGATATATCTCCCATATATAACTTCGGCCGATTTACCTTTTATTGTGCACCACACATCTAATATGTGTCCAAATTGGATGAAATTTGGCACTTACGACCGAATTGAGTCTAGAAGCTAGTATGTCAAATTTGGTGAAGATCGGTTCAGATATAGCTATAGCTCCCATATATAATGTTCATCCGATTTGTTATATTTGTTACCCACCGCCGTTATATGCACTCCGTAACAACGATATTCAGGGAAATATATCAAATACAGATCAGAAATATATTTGCCAAATTTTATCGAGTTCGGTTCCGATTTGGATATAGCTCCCATATATATATTTATCCGATTTCAAATTAATTGTGCACCAAATGGGCAATACAAGTCCGAATTAAAAAGATTCAAATGCTTCGGCATATTTAGTCCTTTGAACTTTAAATTATAGTTATAATCATAGCGAGTATGATTGAATTCTCCCATAAAAACTTTTAATTGTTATGTGGAGCTCTACTAAATTAGCAAAGTGGTGTAGGGTATCATAAAGTCGGCCCGACCAACTTTAACACTTTCTTTACTGGTTTTTTCTTTAGGTACTTCTTAGAATACTTCAAAAGATATATTTCTGTTAAATGTATTTTACGAATTTTCTCCAATAATTCCAAAAATTTTAAATTTAACCAGTAAGGAAAGCTCAAAAGTCGGGCGGGGCCGACTATATGATACCCTACACCACTATGCATATTTAGTAGAGCTCTCGTAAAAAGGTTTATACAGGGCATTTCAGAGCTCTATGAGATATTTGGTACAAAATCAAAATCTATCTAATTCTATCGTGCATTTTACGAACTATAGCTATCTCTGAACCGGGTTTCTCCAAATTTTACGTATTAGCTTCTAGACTGGTGATTTGGGCTGATATTGACCATTTAGTGCACATTTAACCCGAAATCGGATGAAGATATATATGAGAGCTATATCCAAATCTGAACCGATTTCGATAAAATTTAAAACAGCTATTCCTGTGCTCCATCTAATACCTGGTACCAAATATCACGGTTGTGGAGTGAATATTACGAATGTGTGGGACTAAAACTCTAAATCTGATGAAACATGTATATGGTTGCTATATCTATATCTGAACCGATTTTCACTAAATTTGATATACTTGCTTCTAGGCTGAATTTGGTCCGATGTACTAAAATTCAGTCCATTTGGACTTATATCGGTCATTTGGTGCACAATTAACCCGAAATCGGATGAAGATATATATGGGAGCTATATCCAAATCTGAACCGATTTCGATAAAATTACAAACAGCTATTTCTGGGCTGTATCTTATATCTGGTACCAAATATCATTCTTGTGGAGTGCATATTACGAATGTGAGAGGCTTAAACACCAAATCGGATGAAAGATATATATGGGAGCTATAGCTATATCTGAACCGATTTTCTCCAAATTTGATATACTTGCTTCTAGGCCGAACTCGGTTGGGTGTGCCAAAATTCAGGTAATTTGGACTGAGAGTGGACATTTGGTGCACATTTAACCCGAAGTCGGATGAATATATATATGGGAGCTATAGCTGTTTCTGAACCGATTTTCTCCAAATTTGTTGTATTTGCTTTAAGGCTAATCTCGGTCACATGTGCCAAAATTCGGGCCATTTGGGCTGATATTGGCCATTTGGTGGTCAATTAACCCGAAATCGGATGAAGATATATATGGGAGCTATATCCAAATCTGAACCGATTTCGATAAAATTTAAAACAGCTATTTCTGTGCTACATCTAATACCTGGTAACAAATATCACGGTTGTGAAGTGCATAGTAGGAATGTGAGGGACTTAAAGATCAAATCGGATGAAAGATATATATAGGAGCTATAGCTATATCTGAACCGATTTTCTCCAAATTTGATATACTTGCTTCTAGGCCGAACTCGGTTGGGTGTGCCAAAATTCAGGTAATTTGGACTGATAGTGGATATTTGGTGCACATTTAACCCGAAATCGGATGAAGATATATATGGGAGCTATATCTAAATTTGATCCGATTCTCACCAATAAAAATATAAAAAACAAACTTTAAAGTACATCTACAAAAATAGCAACAAAAAATGCAATAACTACGCTGTTAACATGAATGTCACTGAAACTGCAAAAAAAAGAACCAACACAGATTCAATGGAAATAAAATCTATAAAATGAAAATGTTGAAATAAAAAGCAACGCAGCTTACAGCTTTGCTCGTAAAGTCAATTTCGTGACTTGTGAATGTATTTAAAGCAGGAACCAAATAACTAGTTGACTGCCCCACTGACTGACTGGCTGGCTGGCTGACAGTATCCCTAACTGCTAGCTTACCAGTTGACTATTTGACTGCTAGTTGGAGTGTGACATTAAATCCTGATTAAATTTCCGATTTGCATACTGTGTGTGACACTTGCCACACATACGAGTGTGTAAGAATGTATTTTCGTATGTATGTGTGTGCGTGTGTTTGTCCTTGTCGCGTCGGCGACATGATATCGTAAAAAACGCATTCCGTTCTCCGTTTATGAATTTTTCATTTTCTTCTTTCTATCCTCTTTTCTTTCAGTTGGTTTGTTTTCTTTTTTTCCAAAGGCTAACAAAACGAAATGAAATCCCAGCTGAAATTATGGTGTTAACAATTCTGTGGGAATTAAAAAAGCAGCACTCAACTTTCTTCAATTATTATTTTTTTACGGTGAGTACATGTATGTTTGTATGTCATGTGTTTTGTTATCTAACATCAATTTGAAGGGAATTAAGTTAACATGCAAAAAAAAAAAAAAATAAAAAGTTACTTGCCGCCGCCACACATGGAAATCCTGAAGAGTTATTATTCCCGGTAGCATATGTTGCATGTTCGCATTTCCCTTATCGAAGTTGTTTTCATTTCGAGTTTTATTTCTTTACATTTCTCACTTGAGTTTTTTTAATTATTAGCATTTTTCAACAGTTGTTCGCCGGTTACCGCATTTAAAAGGGCCCGTACGAGGGCATGTAACAGCAGTGTCGATTTATTTAAAATTTAAACTCCAGAATTTTATTAATACAATTTTGTTATTTTTATAGACAAAATGGTGGTATTTTTCCGGAAAATTTACTTTTTAAGCACAAACAAGAAACATAACAAAACGAGCGGGGCCGATTTTATGATACCCTACACCACTTTGCTAATTTAGTAGAGCTCCACATAACAATTAAAAGTTTTTATGGGAGAATTCAATCATACACGCTATGATTATAATTATAATTTAAAGTTCAAAGGACTAAATATGCCGAAGTATTTGTATCTTTTAAATTCGGACTTGTATTGCCCATTTGGTGCACAATTAATTTGAAATCGGATAAAAATATATATGGGAGCTATACCCAATTCGGAACCGATCTCGATAAAATTTGGCAATGATATTTCTGAGCTGTATTTGATATATTTCCCTCCGTTGTTGCGGAGTGCATATTACGGCTGTGGGTAACAAATATGACAAATCGGATGAACAGTATATATGGGATATGATATGAGCTATAGCTACATCTGAACCAATCTTCACTAAATTTGACATACTAGCTTCAAGACTCAATTCGGTCATAAGTGCCAAATTCCATCCCATTTGGACAAGTATTAGACGTTTGGTGCACAATGAAAAGTACATCCGACGAAGTTATATATGGGAGCTATATCCAAATCTGAACCGATCTCGATAAAATTTAGCAAATGTATTTCTGAGCTGTATTTGATATATTTCCCCAAATATTGTTGTTACAGAGTTCATATTATGGCTGCGGAGGACAAAACTAACAAATAGGATAAACAATATATATGGGAGCTATAGCTATATCTGAACCGATTTCGATCAAATTTGGCATACTTATTTTCAGGCCTAATTTGGTTGTATGTGCAAAATTCCATACTATTCGGGCTGATATTACACGTTTGGTGCACAATAAAAGGAAAATCGGACGAAGATATATATGGGAGCTATATCTAAATTTTGAACGATTATCTCCAATTTCAATAGGGTTCGTCCTTCGGCCAAACAAATGATTTGTGCAAAATTTCATTTGGATAGGAATAGAATAGAATATGATAGAATATGATTCTATGCAGATCATCAAAAGGAACTATGGGTCTATCTCGTTTCCTTTTGCCGGTTACAAACAAATGCACAAAGACATAATACCCTGACCACCTTGTGGTGTAGGGTATAAAAACTGCAACAAAGTCAAAAGCCATAATTTTTACCTTTTTAAATTTTATTGAATGAAAGTAGGAAATGTCGGAAATAGCATCAAATTTTAGCATAAGTTTAGATTTGTTCGAATTGACAGACACATTAGTCGAACGGATTGGTATCCAAAAATTTTAGTCGTCATTGTGCGCTGGAAATGAAGCCAGGAACCTCATTTTGTAACCAGTCTTGGGTAGCGCGTGCTGAGTGCGATGGTGTTGAGTCATGTTGGAATGTCCAAGGTCTGCGGCCAAAATATTTGAGCGCTCAAGGCCTTAGCACACCCTCCACAATATTTCCGCGATAATATTCGGCATTTATTCTGATGCCACGGTCGATTAATACGAGCAGTTCACCACTTTCGGCCAAGCCAAACAATTCGTTAGCTCCCTTGAGTCTATTTTCTTTCTGTTGCTGTATAAGTTCTTGCAATTTTTGGAATTTCAATGGCTTTACCCCAAACTCATTTTTCAATATTTGGAATATTGCGATATGTTCAGCTCATGAGCCATTTTTCGGCCACAAGGACGCGGGTTCTTATCAAATTGCTTCTTTACTTTTCGAACCATTTCTGTTGATGTTGCTGTTTTCTTCCGTCCACTTCCTTGACGTCGGGCTACGCTACCAGTATGACGGTATCGAGCGACGATACGAGACACAAAATATTTATTCACATTTAAATGCTGGTGTGGTTCAACGATAGCCACTTGTGGTTTTCCAGCCAAATGTAAAGAAATCAAACTATAACGCTTGAATTCCCTCACGAATAACTTTTTTTCTGGAAAAGGGTACATTGGAAAAAATTAGAAATGAATATTTCTTATTCTATTTTTGAGATGAATTGGAGATATATTCCAGATGAATTGTCTGCATTTTAGCGGGCTTCGAAAGTTCTAGTCAATAAAGGCAAATGGGCATTTTTTTTCTCCAGAAGATAAATTTTTTTTTAAATCGATAAAAAGCTCTTCAATCTTACATTTTTCAAATTTCGTACTAATTTATTGGATTTCTACGATTAAAACTGTTTATGGTTGAACTCCAATTGGAAAAAAAGGAACCGGTCACATAAAATATTGAGTTTTGGCTAGGAAAACTGAATTGTCATTCACTCGTAAAGAGCGACTGTTTTATCAGTTACCAATACACGTTTAATCGGCTATTAGATATTCTCTTAGTAGTTATACATTCTCATGTATAAAAATATACATATTTTAACACTACCTAATTTCAATATGTGTGCATTACGTTAGTGATATCTTCCCAACCACTATCCATCCCTCCCCTTGGACATCACAAATTAATTGAAAAGCTATCCCAAAATATTTATTCTGTCCATAGCTTAAAGATTATTTCAACACTTTATGCACACATCTACATGGCCAACACTCGTCTCCATTAAACATTCCACGAAGATCTTTACTAAGTTATGGTCTCACCTTGCAACGTTCATTTGAAAAGGAGAAGATGAAGAAAGAAAATTACTTGTTAAATGTAGTTGGCTTTGGCAATTTATTTACTTTCAATTTAAATCTTATCAACAGTCCATAAACTTGTGCACATCCTTATTTAACACTATTTTATTAGGGGGCTTCATGAAGTTCGGTGGAATTAAAACATTACCCAAAGTCCAGCAACCCCTCCTTTAAAACCAACTAACGTTTGTGGCTAAGTGGAAACACAATAAGTGGGGGACAATGTGAGAATACACCCAGAAAACTTTTATCAAAAAAAAAAAAAAAAAAAAACTAGTTAAAAGCAGTAAGTTCGGCCGAGCCGAACTTTGAATACCCTCCACCATTTGGAACGAATTAAGAAAATTTTCAAAAAATAAAATCCCTTCAAAAGTTCTGTTAAAATTTTAAAAATACCGAATATAGCCGTTTTTTTTTTTTTTTTTTTGTCTATACGAGGTGGACCTATATAGGGCTTGTTTGTAATAAGCCATTACCATATTCAAATTCGAAACTTTAGCTTAAATCATCAAAATACCATATATAGGACGGTACCGTTATATCGGAGCTATACGAAGACCTGGAACTTCATAGACAACTCTCTGTCACAGGCTGTAGCATCAAATACGACATCTCAAACAATTTCGGTGAGTATTGTACCTAAAATCGTCAAAATACCGAATATCGGGAGGTACTGATGTATGGGCCTATACGAAGTCCTAGACCTGCATAGACAATTTTCTGTCACAGAATGTAGTTCCCATTACGATCTCTAAATACATAATTTGATACTACTCCGTCGAATAATGACCCTAAAATCATCAAAATACCGAATATTGGGAGGCACCGTTGTGTGGGGGCTATACGAAGACCTGGATCTGCATAGAAAATTCTCTTTCACAGGCCGTAGCATCCATTACAAACTTCAAATAAGACATCTCAAACAATATCGGTGAGTATTGTACCTAAAATTATCAAAAATACCGAATATTGGAAGGTACCGTTATATAGGGGCTATACGAAGACGTGGACCTGCACATACAATTTTCTGTCATAGGCTGTAGTATCCATTACGAACTTCAAATGCCAAATTTGAAACAATTCCGGTGAATAATGTCGCTAAAATCATCAAAATACCGATTATAGGGAGGTACCGTTACATGGGGACTATACGAAAACGTGGGCCTGCACAGACAATTTTCTGCCTTAGGCTGTAGTAGCCATTACGAACTTCAAATACCAAATTTGAAACAATTTCGGTGAATAAAATCATAAAAATACCGAATATTGGGAGGTACCGTTATATGGGGGATATATGAAAACGTGGACCTATATGGCCCATTTACGAACTTGCCTACTGGCAAAATAAACATGTGTACAAAATTGTAGCCTTCTATCTCAAATCGTTCCAAAGATAGCGTGATTACAACAGACGGTCAGACAGACGGACATCGCTAAATCGACTTATAACTTTACTCTGATCAAGAATTTATATACTTTGTGGGGTCTGACATGAGAATTTCGAGGAGTTACAAATGGAATGACAGAGTTAATATACCCTCCATAGTATGGTGGAGGGTATAAAAACTAATTTACTTTCCATCGAAAATAAATATCTAGCGAAAACTTAAAGTATTTTTTTTCTCAGTGCCCATCTCCACAAGTGGCCGCACTCAAGTATCCCCAATCTATCTTGCATATCTAATAGCTATGCAACACCTGTGGTGTATGAAAATGACGAAGAGGGGGAAGAAGAAGAACTGTAAATACCTTTTCCCAAGCGATGTGGAAGAAACAGTAATAACCAGTTGCTAAACACAGACACACACATATACACCGATACATGAAAAATCTACATATGTATGTAGATTTATGTAAATGCATGTGTATACTCTCACACACACACACATATATACGACATACGTATGCATATATGTCTGTGTGTGTGTGTTCGTTCATATCTCTATAACACCTGTCTCTCTTGCAGTCACTTCTTCATTCCAACATCCGCTGTGTATTCCTGTAGCCGTTGCTCAAAAGCAAACAACTACCTCATATGTTACTTTGCTTTACTACCCGATGTAGTTGTTGTCGATGTTTTTGTTGTTGTTGTAGCCAACGATGCTTGAACTAACGTTGCTTGTTTTAAATTTCGTACAACTACAGCTCCTGTAGCTGCTCGTTAGGGAAGGAACACCACTCCCCAACACATATGTACATGTAGCTCACATTCATATTTGAATTTAACAATTTCCGTTTCTTTCGACGGCGTGCATATGAATGTAAATATGGGCATGTGTATGTGTGGGCTACTTTTTTGTAAACTACTTCTTTATTGCTGTTTTTTGCGGGCTTTTGAGGAAAATGAAAGTGCAACACTTGCGTACAAAAGTGAAGTTAGATTTCATTCTTCTATACTGACTATCACCAAAAATGTTGGTCTGCAGAGGATACCTGGATGATCTTTAAGCAACAAAATCGTAAGATTTGTTCTTGAAGTGGATGTCTAGCCCAGAAATCCCTTCTAATGCATTTTTGGGATTTCCGGGTCAGAAATATTTAAAATATTTGCCAAGAAGACTTTCAAAGAAGTTTCAGTCCTTGGAAGACTTTTTTCTCAAAAATCTTTTCAATGATTCTTCAATGGTATTATATCCATTGAAGACTTATCATAGATATTATGTTCAAAGACTACTTCTCAACGCCATTTATACTCGACAACACGGTACATGTTTTTTTATCTTTGTGCATTTTTTTCAAAAAAAACATGCAGAAATAACCGATAGGGACCCGAAGTTATTTTTTTATCCTCTCCATCGAGTCACATTTTGGGTCGATTTATGAAATTTCCATCAATATATTGTTTACAAGCGTACAAAAGCATTTTGGTGAGAATTTTCCAGAAAAAAGTTATTCGTGATGGAATTCAAGCGTGATAGTGTGATTACTTTATATTTGGCTGGAGAACCAGAAGTGGGTATCGTTAAAGCACTCCAGCACTTAAATGTGAATAAATCTTTTGTGTCTCATAGCCCGACGCCAAGGAACTGGACGGAAGAAACCAGCAACATCAGCAGAAATGGTTCGAAAAGTAAAGAAGGGACTTGATCGAAACCCGCGTCGGAATGGTCGAAAAATAGCTCGTGATCTGAACATGGCGATATGTTCCGTTCCATTCGGCAAATCTCTTGTTAGCCTTTGCGGTGGAGGTACCAGAAGGGGTGGGCCGATATCTATCATCTTCACACAAGATCTTGTGTTAGTATTAATACTGGGATGTACGAAGTTGCTTATTTCGCATTTTATGAGAGATTCAATTATTCATAATTTTGACTCGTTTGTGGGGGAGATACTAGAAAAAGGTATATATTTAGATATACCAAGTTTGAAAAGAATCGCTGATTTGTTTCGCAAGTTAAGAGACATATAAGTATTGGAAAGTGTGATCCTTTGTGGGGGAGGTATCAGAAGGGATGGGCCGATTGATTTCATCTTTACACCAGATCTTGTGCAGATAGGAATATTGGGATGTGCCCAGTTTCAACGGATCGGAATCAGTTTTTTGGCGTTTTATAAGATTCCGTGTTTTTAAAAATTTTGGCTCGTTTTGGGGGAGGTTTCTGAAGGGCTGGACCAATATAACCAATCTTGATAGCAGATTTTGTGTAAGCAAAAATATTGGGACGTGTGAAATTTTGAGAGAATGCATGGCTTACTTCGCATTTTATTAGCGTCTGACTATTCAAACTTTTGTCCTTTTGCAGGGGAGATAATAGAAGGAGTGAACTGATATATCCCATCTTAACGCCAATTCTTGTGTTAGTAAAGATGTTTGGATGTGTGAAATGTAAAGGCAATCGGACTCTTATTTAACTCTTTAAGAGTTATAATTATTACAAATTTTGACCTATGTTCAGGTGGGGGTTCGAGTGGGGGGTGTACATGGTGAGAAAAAACACTGCAACAAAGTCAAACTCCATAATTTTTACATTTTTGTTTTAAATTTTTTTTTAATGAAAACAAAAAATGTCGAAAATAGCGTCAAATTTTAGAAGAAGTTTAGATTTGTTCGAATTGGTCACCTTTGGCACGAATTATGACCTTCAAACGGTCAATGAAACCTTCACAAGCTGCCTGAATGTTGCTCTGCGGTATTTTGGTCCATTCCAGGCGAAGCGCATGCTTAAGGTGATCGACACTTTGGTATTTTTTAGTGCCAAACTTCCTCTGCAAAATACTCCAGACACAATAGTCCAACGGATTGGATATCCGGAGATTTTGGTGGCCATTGTGCGCTGGAAATGAAGCGAGGAACCTCATTTTGTAACCATTCTTGGGTGGCGCGTGCTGAGTGCGATGGATCTGAGTCCTGTTGGAATGTCCAAGGTCTGCGGCCAAAATGTTTGTGTGCCCAAGGCTTTAATACTCCCTCCAGAATATTTTATCGATAACATTCGGCATTTATTCTGCATTTATTCGGCGACCATCGGTTGTTATGGCAACCCACACCGTTACCATGGCCGGTGCTTGAGTTCTGGTGGCCAACCAAAGTTGCACATTTTTCAGCCGACCTCTGGCAAGTAAACAGTATCATTTTGTTTGTTTGCAAACTGCTGGACAACGAATGTTTTCTCTTCGAAGAGAACCAAATTCCGCAGTTCACCACTTTCGGCCAAGCGAAGCAACTCTTTAGCCCCTTTGAGTCTATTTTCTTTCTTTTGCAGTCTAAGTTCTTGCACTTTTTGGAATTTTAATGGTCTTACCCCGAACTCATTTTTCAATATTTGCCGAATGGAATATTGTGATATGTTCTGCTCACGAGCCATTTTTCGGCCACTGCGGGTTTCGATCAAGTCGCTTCTTAACTTTTCGAACCATTTCTGCTGATGTTGCCATTTTCTTCCATCCACTTCCTTGACGTCGGGCTACGCTCCCAGTCTCACGTTAACAAGCGATGGTACGGGACATTAAAGATTTATTCACATTTAAATGCTGGAGTGCTCAAAGATAGCCACTTGTGGGTTTCCAGCCAAATATAAAGAAATCTCACTATCACACTTGAATTCCATCACAAATAACTTTTTTTCTGGAAAATTCTCAACAAAATGCTTTTGTACTTGTAAACAATATAATGAGCTGTCACTGAAATAATTTTAACAGCTTTCGGACGAGTGGCTTAGAAATGACAGCAGTCTGAAGTTGGTTGCAGTTTTTTCCATCTCATCCTGAAAAAGCATATCTTAATACAAGTCTAGAGACGAGCTATACGCATAGGGAGTAAATCTGGCGATAAAGTGGTACTTTCTAACTTATTTCAGTTTGTTGTTTAAGAAGGAGACCTCATTTAGGTCTTCTATTTATTGAAGGTCGAGTGACCTCTGCCCACAAAATGCCGTTAAAAGATTTTTTTTTGGCATCTCAAACCTTTCATTTGCCCTTAAAAGACTTTTCAGGGTATTTTGGCCCCATAAAATATGTTCTCATAACCTTTTTAACATACTCGTTTAAAAAAAATTATGTTATCCTGTGTTCTCACTCTCACTTCCTTCAAAACGATATAAATTTGCCCTGGTACTATGTTTTTATTTCACCTTCCCAATGCCTTTTACCTTTGTTTAATGATTTCCCATAAATTTCTCACAAACTCGCTGTGGGAATATTCGTCTACATACAGACGTATGTAGCTGAAAATACGTGTGTGTCTTTCTTCAGAATCTTTGTAAACAACAAATTCATAAATTGCATAGCTCCATGCGTATCGTTGTTGTTTTTCAAGTACTTAACGTCTCCCCCAGTGGCAGTTAACCGATTTATCTATCCTGGAATATCTTTCTTTTTAATTTCGAATATCGATGCAATGATTTCGATAAATGCTACAACAATAAAATTTTACCAGAATTGTTCATTTTATGGCTGCTTTGAAGACAATATGGCAATTTGATATGAAGAAAGAAAGAAAAATGTTGATATGGTGATGACTTCTGCTCTGACAAAAGGCTTCTTGAGAATTGTTTAATTTGGGATTTAATTTATGCAATTCCAATTTTATTTCCATTAAATGCATAACAATGGGAAAAATACTTTTGTTATTTCATTCGGGTTTCTTACGTTTCAGGTTTCTTGGAATAAACCTCGTTTTTGTGTGTTGAGAAAATTAAAAGTTTACCTTTGAGAAAATGAAAATTCATTGTTCGCCAAATGTTAAGATAATATTTCTATTGCATTTCTATGAAAGAGAAAATACATTTTAGATGGATAAACGATTGCTTTTAATGTTGATTTGATTCAATGCAATTGTCTTGGGATAGATTTAGAAGGGCAATCGAAATATATATATCTCTTATGTCTTTGATTCCAAGTCAATTAATTCGTCCTACATCTCATTTTTGCTTGTAGTGATAAAGTTGATTTGAATTATATATTTAAAACATACAAAGTAAGATATAAACACCTTCAGTTGTTTCTAAATTCTTTGGGTCCTGAGATAATTTGGAACATTTAAAATAGTATTTTATTAAAATACAGAGTTGTTTGAAAACGGGCTATTAATTTGATTCAGGAGTTAATTCTGGTTAAAAAGCATACTTTAAGAAGCAACAGGCAAAGTTCAGTGCGTTTTAATCGAAATACCTAATTAAATATTTTTCAATACGTCTTCCTTGTTCCCTGAGGTTGAGTTCTTCAGTCTTCTAACAAGCGCGTCCGCAGGTGGTGCATAAGGGTAAGGAGAATGGTCATACAACTGAATTTAATATCTAGGGATTCTTTTGAATTCACGAATTGGTAGAAACCGAGTGGTGTAACCACTCGTCTTAAGGACCATAACTGCCTATGGGGGTGTTCTGCTGAACAAAATCAAAAATTGTGGAACTTAAGAAAGAAACGAAAGTAAGCCAGTAGGCGGTTGTAGCTTCTAGACTAAATTCGGTCGTATGTGCCAAATTCCATCCCATTTGGACAAATATTAGACGTTTGGTGCACAATAAATGGTAAATCGGACGAAGTTATATACGGGAGCTATGCATAAATCAACTCAGAAAGTGATTCTATGCAGATCATCAAAAGGAACTATGGGTCTATCTCGTTTCCTTTTGCCTGTTACAAACATATGCACAAAGACATAATACCCTGACCACCTTGTGGTGTAGGGTATAAAAATTGGTCCATAAAGAAATCACGAAACTCAATAGAAAAAAAGGAAAAAAAACATTAAGTGCTTCCGGGCCGAACTTTTAATAACCTACACATTTAGATAACGAAAACATTTTTCTATAAAAGTATCTGAATTCAAGCGTGTTCCACTACAAATACCAGTAACACGGTTTGAATAATGCTGTTAATCTTAAAAAAAAATACAAACTAAAAATGGGACGAACCTGTTATATGGGGTCCATACCAAAACGGGAACCTCTATAGACAATTTTATACTTCGAGGATTGTCAACTACCAAATCTTCTTAAATACCAAATTTGAAACAGTTCCGTGGGTAAATGTGACTAGGATTATTAAAATACTGAATATCGATGAGTATCATAATATGTGTGCTATAGCAAAACGTGGACCAAAATATTATGTGTTCTGTCACCGGAGCAAGAACCCATTACGACTTACAAATGCCAATTTTTAGACAAATTCGTAGAAAAATATGGCAAAAACATCAAAACACCTAATATCGGGAGGTACTGTTATATGGGGGCTATACCAAAATGTGGATCCATATATACTATGTTCCGCCACCGGAGCTCGAACCCATTATGTGGAAATGTGGCAAAAATCATCAAAACACCTAATATCGGGAGGTACTGTTATATATGGGCTATACCAAAATGTGGATCCATATATACTATGTTCCACCACTGGAGCTCGAACCCATTATGAACTACAAATGCCAATTTTTGGGCAAATCCGCGAAAAATTGTGGCAAAAATCATTAAAATACAGAATATCGGGAGGTACCGTTATATGGAGGCTATAAAAAAAAGTATAATTATATATACAATGTTTCGCCACCGGAGCTAGAACCCATTATGACTTACAAATACCAATTTTAGACAAATCCGTAAAAAAATGTGGCAAAAATACCGAATATCTGGAGGTACGGTTATATGGCGGCTATACCAAAACGTTGACCAAATTTGAAGCTCTACGTCAAATTATGTGGGTTGTATCGTGATGTCAACAAAAAGACAGACAGGCGAATATCGTTAAATCGACTTAGAATTATATGCTGACTTTAGGGGGTCTATGACGAATATTTAGGGAATTTACAAACGGAAAAACAAAGTTAATAAGCTGTCTGGGACATAAGGTCGTGAACCAAGAACAATCCAATATCAAAGCCATACTCCAGTCCATAGAAAGTGGCGGTTAGGTCTCTTAAAAAAATTGAACCCCGCAAAGACGCTCAAGATGAAAAATTGCTTCTCCACTTTTAGTTTTTAACTTGTCTAAAGGATTAATTGGTAATTTAGTACACCGTAATTTTATAGACGAACTTAGATCGAGTTCGATACCAGAAGGAGTGGACCGATATGGGTAATATACATACATTGCATAAATTGTTTTATATACATATACAATATTGAATAACGAAATGAAATATGCATCGGATTATTGCATCGGATTCAAACTCGACACATCCCAATATTTTTATCAACACAAGATCAGGTATCTAATATATCGGACCAATCCTTCTGGTACCTCTCTCACAATGGGTTAAAATTTTGAATACAATATGCGAATATTCGATTCGCCTCAATTTTCACACATCCTAATATTTTTCCTAACACAAGTTCGGATGTGAAGAAGATAGATATCGACCCACCCCTCCTGGTACCTCGCCCATAAAGACTAACAGTTTTCAATACCTTTACCTCTCATAACTCGCGAATTTGTTAGCAATTTCTTTATTTCAGACTGTATTTCTCTCAATATGGAATGTATCGGCCAATTCCTTCTGGTACCTCCGCCACAAAATGTTAAAATCGAAAATAAATGTTTGTTTTTCTTCAATTTTTACTTATTCCAATCGTTGTATAAATATAAGATGAAGTGGAACAATTCGGTCCAATTTGATCCTAAACCCACGATTTTACACCTGGATCTTCCTATCTCGCCGAGCTGAGTCGGTCTAGCTATGTGTGTCCATGTTAATATGTAAACACGCTACAGGTCACAATTATGGCCAGAACTTCACGAAATTTTGAATGAAGCTAGAGTTAGGATCAGAAGAGGAGGCTATGGTTTTTGGAAGATGATCGAAAAAATGGACCAATAAATAATGTCCTGTTCTATAGTTGCTCTACAGGTCACAATTATAGACAAATCTGCATGGAAGTATACATGGGGTAACAGTTTAAAGCAGGGCGGAAGTCTACTATTTGGATGATCATAGCATAATGTTTTGTGAAAAAATTACCAACACTTTCTTTAAACTGTGATTATTTTTAGACCCGACGAAATCACAAATGTATTAAGAGATCACTTTTTCTCACTACTTTGACGATGATAGCTAAGATATCAGATATATAGTAAAATATAATACAATCTATATATAAAAGAAAATTATCTTAGTTTCTACACATATAAATGAAGAATGGATGGACTGATTTTGACAATTCTTGGCATTTCAGAATGGCATCTTTCTACGAAAGGATAACATCTTTAAAAAATCGAGTAAAATATGCAAATTAATATGTGAATACTTTTTTATTTTGTTAAAATTTAAAATTAGAATGAAAATTTAATTCAAATATATTTAACATTTCTTCAAACATTATTGTGCAATTCCCAATAACAAGGCCAATATTTTATAAATTTTTTGAAATACCCAGTTATTTTGAAATAACAAAATTTCATTTAAATTTATTCTACATTTTTCAAATATATCGCTACTTTTCCCTATCAAGCCGATATATTTCCATTTTATGCCCTCACAATTTACCCATGTTGCGTATAATGCATATTACGACTTCAAATGTTAAGTATACGCCACCGCACTGAACAATATAAAATACCAAAAAACCAGAACCGTCACCACCAACCATCAAAACGCCAATTTGATTGATTGTTTACAGCTGTCATAAGGTTTCTTTATGATTTGACATCGATTATTTAAGTATGCCACAAAAAAAGAGAAGAGAAACAAACATAATGGCTGGCGCAATTAGGGGAGAGCCTGTGTGTGTGTGGGTGGTGAGCCATAAAATGATGAGTAATAAATGCCAATATTCCCTAATGAGATGAAATTTCAACAATATTGGCTATTAAATCGATTGACTTTTAAATTGGAAACAAATGTAAAATTTTGTGGAATTTAATTAGGTAAGAAAAAAAATATAAAAATTGCAAATTTAAACTAAATTTGATTTTTTTTTAAATTTAAATTAAATTTTGTAATCAAATTTTGGTTCTTCAATTTTTGTTTAAATTACAATCGAAACTCAATTTCTTCCCATTTTCTCACTCTACTTTAAATAGTACAGCTCTCAAACATTAAGTGCCATCTTTCTGATTTCTCCTTCGCACCCAACCTAAGTTCACTTCAAAACTGCCATCAATCCACAAACATTCACTTAAATTAATTTCGATTTCCGTCCAGCATGTCCTTGAAACATTTTAATTGTATCGGTATCACAGACTTACTGACTCTGGTCATTAGTTTGTGTTTCTCTCTTTTTATGTTCTTTACATCACAAAAAAATTAAGAAAAAATAGAGGAGGATATAAAGTATTTAGTTCGGCCAAACTGAACTTTTTCCATCCTTCTTAAAGAGAAAAATTGAAAACCGATATTTTGTTGAAAATTTTATCATTTTAAGTTGTTTTGTTGCTTTTGAAATATTTTGAAATTTTCAATTCTTTTAGACTTTCAAGGGGCTTCAATCCAGATCTAAAGAGTAAGAAAGAAGCAGTACTTTTGTTTCTGTCCAAAACTACTTCAATAACTCCAATTTAGTACCACTTAATACTTTTCGAACAATTATAGTACACATTTCCACAGCCATCTCCATATTTCAATACCAGATACCAACAGCGATATCTATATAAAATTTCAGGATTAACGCTTTATTCTTTCATCCGATACCAAATTTGGTACCATTTAGTACTTTTCGTACAAATATGGGACGCACTTCCAAACCACCGATCAATCTCAAACACAGATATCATCAGTAATATCAAACTTAAGAATTTTTTCTAACAATATCAGAACTTTCCCTATCAATATCAAATTTCAAGATTTTCGCTCTATTTCTTCACCCAATACCCTATTTAGTACTTTTCGTGCACATTTCCAAAACCAACTCCATCTCTTAACTATAGACACCAACAGTAAAATCCATTCCAAATTTCAGGATTCCAGCTCTATTTCTCACTCAATACCAAATTTAGAACTGCTTTGTACTTTTCGTACAACTATAGTACACATTTCCAACACCATCTCCATATCTCAATTCCAGATACCAACCTCAATATGCAATTTCAGAATTTTATCTCAATCATTTTACCCAATATCAATAGTACTTTTAGTACAATTATAGTACACATTTCCGAAACCACCCCATATATGCAGGCTCCACATAAACTGCGACCCAAATACCAGATTTCAGATTTAAAGCACAATCTGTTCATCAAATGACAGCTTGCACCAAATATGGTACTTTTTAGTACTTTTGGTGCACTTGTAGTACACATTTCTAAAACCACCTCTTTATTACGAACCCACTACCAACAGGGACCCCAATATAAAATGTCCAGCTCCATCCGGTCATCCTAAACCTAGCTATTCCCAATTTAGTACAGTTCGCTCACTTAGTATACATTTTCAAAATCACCTTCATGTTTCAAACTTACTTTCCAACCTAAATTCTTATACAAGATTTTAAGTTTTTAGCGTCGTGGGTTCACACAATACCAAATGGTATGAAAATGGGAATTTCCAATAACTCTTTGGTGCATCTATGCTGCACTCCATCAGTTACATTTCAAATTTCAGAATTCCAGCTCAATCGGTTTAATATAATTTCAACTTGTACCAAATGTAGTACACATGGGTTCAAATTTCTAAAGCTTCCTACATACACCAATCCTACGCTCCTATAGTAATAACCATTCCAAATTCAAGAATTCCACCCCTGTTCATTCACCCAAAAACAAATTGTACTTCATTTACTAATTATTTTTTTAGATATACGTACATATTTTCATAACTACCTACATCATATAGTCCAATAGAAATCTAATTTCTACATTTCAGGATCTCCCACATTTTCAATTGTACCAAATTTAGTACCATACTACCTACATTTCTCAGGCCTAGAATGCAATAGTAATCTTATTTCTAAATTCAATACCATTTAGTTATTTTGTCTTTGTGCATTTGTTTGTAACATGGAGAAGGAAGTGAAATAGACCCATAGTTACTTTTGAGGATCTTCATAGAATCACTTTCTGAGTCGATTTATGCATGGCAATCCGTCCGTCTGTCAAACGATTGAGATGAAATTTCCCAAACAATATTTGTTTGCCCAAGGACGAACTCTACTAAAATTTATGAAAATCGATTCAAATTTAGCTCATATAAAGAGGGTGAGATGAAAAAACTGCAACCAAATTCAGACTGCTGTCATTTCTAAGCCACTCTGTTAAAATTATTCCAGTGACAGCTGTTAAAATTAAAATTATTCCAGTGACAGCTCATTATATTGTTTACAAGCGTGCAAAAGCATTTTGGTGAGAATTTTCCAGAAAAAAAGTTATTCGTGATGGAATTCGAGCGTGATAATGTGATTTCTTTATATTTGGCTGGAAAGTCACAATTGGCTATCGTTAGAGCACTCCAGCATTTAAATGTGAATAAATCATTTGTGTCTCGTACCATCGCTCGTTTTTTACCGTGATACTGGTAGCGTAGCCCAACGTCATGGAAGTGAACGGAAGAAACAGCAACATCAGCAGAAATGGTTCCAAAAGTAAAGAAGCGACTTGATCGAAACCCGCGTTAAAGTGGCCGAAAAAATGGTTCGTGAGCTGAACATATCACAATATTCGATTCGGCAAATATTGAAAAATGAGCTCGGGGTAAAGCCAGACTCAAAAGAGCTAAAGAATTGCTTCGCTTGGCCGAAAGTGGTGAACTGCCGAATTTTGTTTTCTCCGATGAGAAAACATTCGTAGTCCAGCAGCTTGTAAACAAACAAAATTATCGTGAGGTCAGCGGAAAATGTGCACCTTCGGTTGGCCACCAGAACTCAAGCGCCGGCAGATGGTTGCTCTTCGCTCGTATTCATCGACCGTGGAATCAGAATAAATGCCGAATATTATCGCAAAAATATTCTGGAGGGTGTATTAAAGCCGCAAACATTTTGGCCGCAGACCTTGGACATTCCAACAGGCCTCAGCACCATCGCACTCAGCAAGCGCCACCCGAGAATGGTTACAAAACGAGGTTCATCGCTTTATTTCCAGCGCACAATGGCCACCAAAATCTCCGGATACTAATCCGTTGGACTATGGTGTCTGGAGTATTTTGGAAAGCAAGGTTGGCACCAAAAAATACCAAAGTGCCGATAACCTCAATCAAGCGCTTCGCTGGGAATTGTTTAAATACCACAGAGCAACATTCGGGCAGGGTATGACGGTTTCATTGGCAGTTTGATAGCCATAATTCGTGCCAAAGGTGACCAATGCGAACAAATCTAAACTCATTCTAAAATTTGATGCTATTTCCGACACTTTTCGTTTCCATTCAATAAAATTAAATAATGTAAAAATTATGGCGTTTGACTTTGTTGGATTTTTTTATCTCACCAGGTATATCTTCAACCGTTTTTGGGTTAAATGTGCACCAAATGGCTAATATCAGTAGAAATTACCTGAATTTTGGCACATCCCACAGATTTTAAGCTCCAAGCAAGTACATCGAAAAGCGGTTCAGGTATAGCTATAGCTCCCATATATATGTTTTATCCGATTTGTTTATGTCGCTCACATGCGTAATATGTACTCCACAAGATATCAGATACAGCCCAGAAATATCTGTGTCAAATTTTATATAGATCGAATCAGATTTGAATATAGCTCCCATATATATCTTTATCCGATATCAGGTTTATTGAGCTCCAAATGGCCGATGTTACCCGAAATTAATGGAATCATTATGGGAACAAGTATTTAAAATTTGGTGAAAATTGGTTCAGTTATAGCTATAGCTCTCAT
Source organism: Musca domestica (assembly GCF_030504385.1). Lineage (NCBI taxonomy): Eukaryota > Metazoa > Arthropoda > Insecta > Diptera > Muscidae > Musca > Musca domestica. The sequence continues at coordinate 8,428,626 of NW_026712114.1, forward strand.
ATATTTGTTTCATCCGATTTGGGGTTTTAAGTCTCTTACATGCGTAATATGCTCTCCACAACAATGATATTTGACACCTGGTATCAGATACGGCGATGAATACCTATGCCAAATTTTATCGAGATTGATTCAGATTTTTATATGGTTTCGATATACATCTTTATCAGATTTTCCAGTTTTTTCACCTGATATTACAGCCCATATTCAACCGAATTGTACCATTTGGTCCGGTATGTCTATTTCTCCAATAAATATTTTCTAATATAATTCTAATCGAAGTCTTATCTTGCACTATACTGCAATATTATTTGGTACTAGAGCTACCAGAGGATTCAGAGTTAGATGTAGCTCCCAAATTTTGACAATTCTAAAGCCATGATACGCATTCAAATAAGGTTCATAGTTGGTATGACCTGCTTCACATAAATTCCCAATATAAACGTTGTTTTGTTACGGGAGCTCTACTAAATAGGCATAGCGGAGTAGGGTATCATAGACCTTTAGACCTTTCCTTACTGGTTTATTAACATTGATTTATAATTTAATATACTTTAACAGTCTACTAATTTCAAAGGGTATGACAAACCCAATATTTATCACCATTAAATAGCGCCCACTATATAAAACTGCCATACATCAAGGTCTCTGTATGTAGACCAACACATAGACCCAGCTATGTGTGTGTGTGAGTCTACGTTAAATCTGCGATGGCAATTTTAATCAAATCAAAGAACTATTATTTGGTCGGTATTCCATGCCATTCATTCCGCTTTATTCAAAACAAATACCAATTCGAACGGCAGACTTTGCCGTTGTCGTCTACAACGCCAACCGTGCAACCAACAGCACCAGCAAAAAGGCAACCGACTAGCTAGACAGTATGCCGCCATCATCTGTGTATCTTTGTATGTATAGTCATTCATTCACTCATTCATTCGATGCAAATATTGTTGCGAAAGTATTTTCATCCTGCCTTCATACATCCAACCACCTTCACATAACTCCAGCGAACGATTGCACACCGAGACACACACAAACTGTGCAATTTACAACGGGAACAAATGCCAATGTTTTTCTATTTTTGTTCTTCGTTCGTTTCTATTTTTGGACTTGAAAGAGAAATGGCAAATATGCCAATACCCAAGAAAACAAACATAGACACAGCCGCATTCAAAGAATGAGCGCTGAAATAAATTATGTTATATTCCTGGTATTTTAGGAAGTGGATTTTCCCGTGAATAGCCTATGTTTAATGTAAGCAAAATTTTTATACATTTTATACATTCGTTGTAACTCGTAAGTAACGTGGGTTTTAAAAGACATTTACAGTGACAGTCTGGATGTGAAACATTTCAAGAATGGAAATTCATATTTAAATATGGAAATGGAAAACAAAAATCTTAAAAATATTTGGCATTTGTGTAGACAGAAAGACAGCTGGTGACATTTAGGCAAATGCAGTTTTAACACAACGAGAAACTCGAGAAAATGTCAAAGGTTGTATTCTAACGAGTAAATGCCTGCAACTTCGCCTAGTTATTGGTCTTTATATCCTATGCCACATGGTTACTATTTGCTTTATGTTTATAACATAAAAAAAGGAAAAGTCAAGGCAATAGGGCGGGGCCAACCACTATGCATATTTAGTAGAGCTCCCATAACAAAAGAATTTATTTGAAGTAGATCGTACCACCTATCAACATTTGGTTTTAGATCAGTTATAATTTGGATTCAGAGGGAACTATTATATGGGAGGCATATCCAATTCTGAATCGATTTCCAATAAATTTATCCTGGACATTTTTATTTTTTATATCAAACAAAATTGCAATAGAGTGCATGATATCACTTCGAGATGGATTAAAATATAAAAATACATATCGCAGCCGAATTCCACCAAATGGACACGTACGTCCCGGAATGCACACCATTTTGGTTGATATTTGCACAATACACTTGAAATCGGATTAAGGATATATATTGGAGCTACATCAAAATCTCATCCGATCTCGATTAAATTTGGCAAAGGCATTTCCGAGCTCTATGAGATATCTTATAGCAAATATCATTGTTGTCAAATGCATATTACGCTTGTGAGGCACTTTTAACCCCAAATCAGATAAAACATATATATGGGAGCTAAAGCTGTATCTGAACCGATTTTCACCAAATTTGATGTACTTACTTCTAGACTGAATTCGGTTGGATGTGTCAAAATTCAGGTCATTGGCACCAAATGGCCAATGGTGCACAATTAACCTGAAATCGGGTGAAGATATATGGGAACCGATTTTGATACAATTTGGCTGAGGTATTTCTGGGATGTATCTAATATCTGGTACCAAATATCATTTTGTCGAATGCATATTACACTTGTGAGGGACTCTAAACCCCTAATCGGATAAAACATATATGTGGGAGCTATAGCTATATATATGAACCGATTTTCTTCAAATTTTATTTACTTCCTTCTAGACTGAATTTGGTGGGGTAGGATTTACACAAAATTTGAAGTACTGGTTTCTAGGATGAATTCAGTCATAATTGCCAAAATTCAATCCATTTGGGCTGATATTAGTCATTTGGTGCACAATAAACCTGATATCGGATAAAGATATATATGGGAGCTCTATCCTAACCTGAAACGATCTCGATAAAATTTGCGACCTGCATTGTGTACAGCAAGAATATATGGACAGACGGACGGACAGATAATCTTATTTTTCATAATCTTCATAAAATCACTTTCTATTTTTGTAAGCAATGTACAGGATCCGATATTTCCTGATTTTAATACGGATTATTTTAATAAAAATTTTAACTTTTTGCGGAGGAGGTACCAGAAATAGTTGTCCCATTAAGTTAGTGGTCCATTTTCACACCAGATCTCTGGTTGAGAGAAATATTTAGATATATCATGTTTGAAAAGAAACCCTGACTTGTTTCGCAAGTTATGAGAGATTGATTATGGGTGTAATGAAAATTGTGCCCCTTCGTATGGGAAGCATCGGGAGAATTGGGCCGATTTTTAAAAAAATATTGAGACGTGTGAAATTTGAAGTGGTTCGTATGCTAATTTCGCATTTGTTAAAGTTATAGTTGTTAAAAATGTTGACCCTTTGTAGCGGAGGTATCAGAAGGAGTGAATCGATATCTACCATCTTTACACCAGATCTTGTGTTAGTAGAAATATTGGGATGTGTGAAATTTGAAAAGAATCGGATAGTTTAAATGATAGTTTATGAGTTTAAATATTATTAAAAATGTGTACCCTTTGTGGGGGAGTTACTTTTTATTTTCGCTACTGATATAGCACTGACATAAATATTGTGATTTGAAAATTTAGCACAAAATTCGATAACCCTCTTCCTTTTTTGAGGTAAATTATTTTCTGTAAAAATTGCGACTTTTTCTGGGCGAGGTACCAGAAGCATTGGGCCGATATTGTCAAACTCCGACCTTGATCTAAGTTTGATAATAATATTACGACGATGTACCAAGTTTGGGCCAAATTGGAGACTCCCGTCGAGAGTTATCGTTCGCATCAGCCAACCAGACAGACGAATGGATAGACGGACACCCTTAAATCGACTCCAAATGTCCTGAAACGGATTTGGTCTAAAGAGACCCCAAGACTAAAATCATTATATCTATGAGGCGTGTTTAAGCCGTATCAAATCAATATTTTTTTTTGTAAGGTAGATAGACACTGATTTGAAACTTCAAATACAAAATACGAGAAAAATCGATATAGAGTTGTACCGTTATATAAAAAAATGCCACAATGTTGACCTGTATAGACTGTCCATGCAAGGTGCTTAGGAACCCGTAACAACCTTAAAATACCAAATTCCAGACAATTCCGCAGTTTATGTTCTCATATGTTGAAAATGTCCTTGCAGAGAATCATGTAGATCCATGGTTTGATATAGACCCATATAAATATACCACCAGATATTTGGTATTTTGAAGATTTGTTATCACACTTATGACATATATCCACGGGGATAGTTTGTGATAGTGATAGTTTATAAAGATACTTCATCCTATGACAGAAAATGTCCCATACAGGGACATACAGAGGACACGTCCTCTTATAGCTCCATATAACGGTACCTCCCTATATTCGGCATATTGATGATTTTACCAAAATTATCCAACGGAATTATTTAAAAGTTGATATTTGATGCTGACAATAAGTACCATCTTTGTTGATAAACATTTTCGTATAGCCCCATATAGCTGGACCTAACGATATTTCGGTATTTTGAAAATTTATATCACCAATTTTCGACGGAGTTGTTTCAAATTTGTTCGTAATGAAAGAACAGACAGAAAATAACCCATACAGGTCAACATATTTGTTTATCACTCATATAATGGTACCTTCCGTTAAGGAGGACTTTGCTGATTTTACCCAAAATTGTCAACGGAATTAACTCAAAATTTGTATTTATAGTTCGCAATAGGCCCATCCTTTTGTATTGCCTCCATATATATTTACCACCCGATATTCTATAATTTTAGAACCATTGCTTCCAAGAATGAAATAAAGATACGATTTCCTCCTCTAATGGTCCATCCTATTTGATTTGATTTTTATACCCTACACCACATAGTGGTAAGGGTATTATGTCTTTGTGCATTTGTTTGTAACATGGAGAAGGAAGCGAGATAGACCAATAGTTACTTTTGAGGATCTCCATAGAATCACTTTCTGAGTTGATTTATGCATGTCAGTCCGTCTGTCCGTCCGTCCGTCTGTCCATGTATTCTTGTGAACAAAATGCAGGTCGCATTTATTATCCGATTGAGATGAAATTTTCCAAACAACATTTGTTTGGCCCAAGGACGAACCCTATTGAAATTGGAGATAATCGGTCAAAAATTAGATATTGCTCCCATATATATCTTCGTCCGATTTGCCTTTCATTGTACACCAAACGTGCAATATCAGTCCGAATAGTATGGAATTTTGCACATACAACCAAATTAGGCCTGAAAATAAGTATGCCAAATTTGATCAAAATCGGTTCAGATATAGCTATAGCTCCCATATATATTGTTCATCCGATTTGTTATTTTTGTCATACGCAGCCGTAATATGCACTCCGTAACAACAATATTTGGGGAAATTTATCAAATGCAGCTCAGAAATACCTTTGCTAAATTTTATCGAGATCGGTTCAGATTTGGATATAGCTCCCATACATAACTTCGTCCGATTTACCTTTTATTGTACACCAGATGTCTAATATTTGCCCAAATGAGATGGAATTTGGCAAATACGACCGAATTGAGTCTAGGAGATAGTATGCCAAATTTGGTGAAGATCGGTTCAGATATAGCTATAGCTCCCATATATACTGTTCATCCGATTTGTTGTATTTGCTACCCACAGCCGTAATATGCACTCTGTAACAACGATATTCAGGAAAATATATCAAATACAGCTCAGAAATATCTTTGCCAAATTTTATCGAGATCGGTTCAGATTTGGATATAGCTCCCATATATATCTTTATCTGATTTCAAATTAATTTTGCACCAAATGGGCAATACAAGTTCGAATTTAAAAGATACAAATGCTTCGGCATATTTAGTCCTTTGAACTTTAAATTACAATTATAATCATAGCGTGCATAATTAAATTCTCCAATAAAATCTTTTAATTGTTATGTGGAACTCAACAAAATTAGCAAAGTGGTGTAGGGTATCATAAAGTCGGCCCCGCCCGACTTTAGGACTTTCTTTACTGGTTTATTATTTGAATTCCCAAAACGTCTATCAGTGGTGTCAAATTTAGTATTTACTTTCACTCATAGTAAACATTTCAGAAATAACAAACAGATATTACCTTATCAGATTTCACAAATCCCTTTTTTGGAGTAAAAAAAAAATTCTTAAAAAATCCACAATCACAGCCTAAATGGTCCTTGAAACCTTCAAGCAAAATTTCTAGAAAATCCAAGAATATATCCCTAATGATCCTAAAAAAGTTGATGTTTATAGCCCTTATGGTTCTTAATGATTAGAGTCTTGAAACAAAATTGTTTAAAAATTTCCGATTATAGTCTTTTTAATCCGTGAAACAAAATTATTTAAAAATTCGCGATTATATTCTTGCTGATACTTAAAACATAAGTTTTATTAAATTCACGGTAAGTGATCTTTGTAAAATCAGTGTAATCGAATTCAAAATTGAAGCCCTAATGCTCTTTGAAACAACATTTTTAAAAAATACGGTTATAGCCCTAATAATTTAAAAAAAAATCTTTAAAAATCCACGATCACAACCTTCTGTTCTTAAAAAAATCTTTGTGTTGATGGTTCTTTTAAACATTTTTGTATAGAAATAATATGCTCCTACACGAGATTACTCAAAATATGTACGATTATATTTTGACTTCTTCCCATACCGTTATCGAATGCCAATTATTTTCAACAATTTTCCCAGAATCACCATTAATATATTTAAATATTCAATATCCACTTTTATCTCTTACGTCAATGACTCATATATAGACCTCATTGCTGATGTTAATAACGCTTTTTGTTCACGGATAAGTGAACATGTTTTTATAATAAAAGAGAATGGCGGGGCTACCTAGTGTAGATGAGAGGGATTTGTTAAACTGGGATCTTCTTAATACAGTCCACATTAAATAAGATAAGAAAATGTGGTGAGCAGACCTTCGAGTTAGAAATAAATACTACAGAATTTTCAATTGCTGCATGTGTTATGGTGGAGTTAGATTATGGGATGTAATCTTCACTCAGACTTATAAGCAAGTGCAGCATGTTTGCTTGCCACATGTGAGATAGCTATGCGTGTTTATGACCTCCTCCTAAGATTTATGGTGGCATGGTGCATATGCATGTGTACAGTTGGTATCTATCTCTCTCTCTCTCTCTCTCTTATTTACACTTAATGATAATTTAGGTTAAGTCATATTATCATATCTAGTTCTTAAGAAATATTTTTAATAAATAAATTCAGTGTCTTACAAACGCTCAAACGATAAAGACTTTGCGTCTTTTAATTGATCCCAATTTACATTGGTCCACCGAGCCGGATCGGTAGAGGATAAATGTTGAAGAATTTGCCTTAACATCGAGGAAATTCTGTCAGGCTAAAATTGGTCTTCAAGAGTGGAAAATTACCGAGCTAAAACTACAGCTGGAATTGTTCCCATACAGAAGAAATTTATAAGCCAAATAAAAGGATGCTGAGTCAGAAGGAAACTTCAGCACAGAAGACTGTGGTGGCGGTGCACACCGAGCTAAAACTACAGCTGGAATTGTTCCCATACAGAAGAAATTTATAAGCCAAATAAAAGGATGCTGAGTCAGAAGGAAACTTCAGCATAGAAGACTGTGGTGGCGGTGCACACCGAGGGGGCCTCATATTTGAAATCTTCAGACAGAAGGGGTGATGCATATGCCCAGGAGGACGAATCGGTGAAACGGCCGCCAATGATGAAAATAAAGGAAGATGTTGCCATTCTTCTCGAAATGATGGGTACCATTATGGAAATAATGAGTACATTAAAGACGGAAGATGCCATACAAGGCGTATTTGACTTCGCCAAAGAAAAACTTATGGACGCGGCAAGAGACATAATATTATATCCATGCGTTCATAGGCGGTTTTTAGAGATGCTTCTAAAGAAGTCCAAACTAGCCGCTGCTATCAGAGCAAGTCAGGCGAATGGGACAGCGAAGCTGTATTTGGAAGATGTTAAGGTCATCCTTAAAATCACGCACGCTCTTAATGTGGAGACCAAAGAGAAAGTCCTTGGCTTGAAGAAACAAGTGGCCTACATAACATCCGAATTGGACAGCGAGCGAGAGGGGCGCAAAGCAGCGGTAGCCGTAATGAGAAAAATGGAAGGTGATATTAAGGAAATGGAGTTTGCCTTGATTTCACAGAAAGATGAAAAAGAAGATGCCCTCAAACTTGTCTCCAAATTGAAGGAGGAAGTCGAAAATGCTGTGTGTGTAGCCGAGGATACTAAGGACAAATTACGAGCGGCTAACCAGGAGGCAGAACGCGAGGGCAAGGCGTTGAATGCGGTAATAAGACAACTTAGTGACGAGTTGTCTTGTGCAAAAAGAGAACGACTTGCAGCTGCAACCGAACGTGACGGGTTGGCTGCAAATCTAGAAGCTGGTGAGGAAAAAGAAAGAAGGATATTTCTGCTGGAGGCTGAAGTATTGCAACTTAAGGAAGAGTTGCTCATATCGCAGAAAGCATCCAAAACCGAGGCTGATGAATTGGCTGCAAAACTAGTGGTCAATATCAACGAAGATATGACGGTTGAAGAGGTTAATATGGAAGACCCAATTGCCGAAAGAGAATCAACTTTGGAAAAGTTAGATGAACAGCTCCCTGGAAAACTGGACGCAGGGAGATTGGAAGAAGTCGAAGATAAGCTGTTTGCCAGCGAGATTAAAACTAAGAAGAAAAGCAATATGCGTCGCTGGAGTAATAAGATGCTGGAAGACGGTCAAGTTGTGATGAAGATGTCTATTGGAAGTGGTGCAGCGAATAAAATACAAGCCGAAGTGACAGAAAATTATGAACGCTGGAACGATAAACTGCCCAAGGTCGATGAGATAGTGCTTCCAGAGAAGGATGAGAACTTTGGCTACAGAAAGAAGACGACAGATAAAAAGGATTCGGCTTGGAAATTGAAGCCGGCAGATAAAGGAGGTGGGATGTTCAAGAGAGACAGGCTGGAAAGATGGAGGAGTTACTTGGGTGCTATAACTTAACTTCTTTTCTCTTAAAATGTCAATTCTATTAGATCTATTTTATTGTCCATATTTGTAATTTTTATATTTTATATGTATTTTTGCCCCTGCCAAGAATGTTCACGGATAAGTGAATATGTTTTTATAATAAAAGAGAATGGCGGGGCTACCTAGTGTAGATGAGAGGGATTTGTTAAACTGGGATCTTCTTAATACAGTCCACATTAAATAAGATAAGAAAATGTGGTGAGCAGACCTTCGAGTTAGAAATAAATACTACAGAATTTTCAATTGCTGCATGTGTTATAGTGGAGTTAGATTATGGGATGTAATCTTCACTCAGACTTATAAGCAAGTGCAGCATGTTTGCTTGCCACATGTGAGATAGCTATGCGTGTTTATGACCTCCTCCTAAGATTTATGGTGGCATGGTGCATATGCATGTGTACAGTTGGTATCTATCTCTCTCTCTCTCTCTCTCTCTCTCTCTTATTTACACTTAATGATAATTTAGGTTAAGTCATATTATCATATCTAGTTCTTAAGAAATATTTTTAATAAATAAATTCAGTGTCTTACAAACGCTCAAACGATAAAGACGTTTGGTCTTTTAATTGATCCCAATTTACACTTTTCTTTTTTTTTTTTCACACAACAACGTCACTGTTTCACCGTCAGACATATGAATGTGTTCAAAACTGAAAAAATAGAGCCTTTGTCGGCAATAGTCAATAACTGTAAAAATAGGTTTGACGGCTTTTTTACGCGCTGCACATAGAAGAAAAATAGCGAGGCATACAAAACAGAGACCGGCGAGGAAACATATTTGAGAGGCAGCGAAAAAATTCCACCATTGGATGGGTGGATTTGGATGCCATTAATTTTTGTTGGTCGCTTCTTCTTCTCGTAACTTTTATTTGGCGTTTGCTTTTAACACAACTACAGGCAAGATGCGATCATAAAGAAAAGAGGCTTTTTCATGAAATTTTCAAATAAAAACCTTAATTCTTAAAAAATTCTCTCAGAAATGTAATTAATGATGACAATTTCCAACGAATTAATTTGTTACTTCGCAAATAAACTTAACTAGGAAAGGATTTTTGTTGCATTGTAAAACACCTCAAGGTATTGAGACAAATTTTGGTCGCAAAAAAATGTAAATCATTCCACCTTAGTTAAGATTGGCCTCTTCAAATCTAATATCCTAATATTGTTATTCAAAACATTTTTGGTATAAATTTGAAATTTCTTCATTCATTGGACAACATTTTCTCAGCTAATTATCAGCCGCCGCTAAAAAATAATGTGGCAACTAGAAGCAATTTCAAATCAAATTTCAACATACAGCCCCATAAGTAGGTATTCCGACAAATCAGTAATAACAAGAAAAAAACACCTAAATTCGGCCGGGTCGTAACACCCTCTAATACCGTCTAATTTCGTAGAAAAATACGGTTTAATTGAAAACCGTTATATGGGGACTATACGAAGACGAGGGCATGCATACACAATTTTTTGTCATACCGAATATTTCGAGATACCATTATATGTGGAGTTTACGAAGACGTGAACCTACATATAAAATTTTCTGTCAGGTAATTGAAAATGTTGTTTGTATCCATTACCTTATAATGTGTTTTTTGGCTCATATTTGAGTATTATCTCCTTTTACAATTTAGCCTTTATTGTTTGGCATACATTGAAGTTTAACAAGCTTTATGAAAGTTTTAGAACCATGCAGAAATATTGAAATTTTAATTGGTTATGGAGAATAGTTGCACATCTCTTTCCCTTGCTTAAACCCCCCTTCTCTTTGACAACTAATTCATGCCTGAACACATAAAAGAACTAAGCCAAAATCAACAGCATGCACTTATCCGTCATCCATCATCATCATGCTTAGTTGTTAGTCATGTTAATTGGCTGATTCAAAACGAATTGGCGACATAACTCAACTATGTTGAGGGTAAATAAAATGTTGTGCACAGTGGTTTTAAAAACAAATTTCAAAAAAACATAATCGAGTATATGAAAACCTGTTAGAAGTAATAGGACAGTTTTCGGAAACAAGTAAAAGTGTGCCAGGCGAGTTGAAAATAACTGCAACCAACTGTAAGACTGCTGTCATTTCTAAGTCACTCGTCCGACAGCTGTGAAAATTATTCCAGTAACAGCTCATTATATTGTTTACAAGCGTACAAAAGCATTGTGGTGAGAATTTTCCAGAAAAAAAAAAGTTATTCGTTCTTTATATTTGGCTGGAAAACTAAGAGTGGATATCGTTTGAACACTCCAGCATTTAAATGGGAATAAATCTTATGTGTCTCGTAACATCGCTCGTTACTGTGATACTGGTAGCGCGATGTCAAGGAAGTGAACGGAAGAAAACAGCATCATCAGCAAAAGAAAGAACCCGCGTCGCAGTTGCTAAAACTGACTCATGAGCTGAACATATCGCAATATTCCATTCAGCAAATATTGAAAAATGAGCTCGGGGTAAAGCTATTGAAATTCCAAAAAGTGCAAGAACTAACACCGCAACAGAAAGAAAATCGACTCAAAAGAGATAAAGAGTTGCTTCGCTTGGCCAAAAGTTGTGAACTGCCAAATTTGGTTTTCTCCGATGAGAAGCATTCGTTGGCCAGCAGTTTGTAAACAAAAAAATTATTGTGTTTTCTTGCCAAAGAGGTCAGCTGAAAACGTACACCTTCGATTGGCTACCAGAACTCAAGCGCCGGCCACGGTGATGGTGTGGGCTGCCATAACAGCCGATGGTTGCTCTCCGCTCGGGCTGCGTGTGAAGGTTTCATTGACCGATTGAAGGCCATAATTCGTGCCAAAGGTGACCAATTCGAACAAATCTAAACTTATTCTAAAATTTGATGCTATTTCCGATATTTTTTGCTTTTATTCAATAAAATTAAAAAAAAAAAACGTAAAACTTTTGGTGTTTGACTTTGTTGCAGTTTCTTATCTCACCCTGTAGGTCCATCTATTTTTTTTTTTTTGCACCTTCCAAATTGATCTACATCGGGCACTCTACTATGTCGCTCAATATTAATTTTGCATTTTTCGTAAGTTTTTCAATTTATTGGGGGGAGGTCCCAAAAGATGTGGGCCGCTATGTTCCATTTTACACTAGATCTAAAATATTGGGTTCTGCAAATCAAAAAGAAATTCTATGTAATTCGTTGAAACCAGTTTGTATTCGGTCCAAGTTATGGTATAGCCTCTATAAATTTAAATATATATAAAAACAAGTTAAAAAGCAGTAAGTCCGGCCGGGCCGAACTTGGAATACCCTTCAGCATTTGGAACGAATTTGGAAATTTTCAAAAAATAAAATCCTTAAAAAATTCTGTTAAAATTTTAAAAATACCGCATATACCAGTTATGTTGGGGTCTACCTACATAGGCATTGCTTGCCATAAGCCATTACCATATTCAAATTCGAAACTTGAAATAAACGGTGAATAATGTAGCTAAAATCATCAAAATATCGTATATAGAGAGGTACCGCTATATCGAAGCTGTGCGAAGACCTGGACCAGCATAGACAATTTTCTGACACAGGCTATAGCATCCATTACGAACGTCAAATACGACATCTCAAACAATTTCGGTGTTTATTGTACCTAAACTCGTCAAAATACCGAATATAGTGAGGTACAGATATATGGGACCTGGACCTGCATAGACAATTTTCTGTCACAGACTGTAGTTTCATTACAGTCTTAGGCTGTAGTATCCATTTCGAACTACAAATACCAAATTTGAAACAATTCCGGTGAATATACCGAATATCCGGAGGTACCGTTATATGGGGGCTATATGAAAACGTGGACCTACATGGCCCATTTACGAACTTTTTTTAGCCTTCTATCTCAATTCGTTTGAAAGATAGCGTGATTACAACGGACGGACATGGCTAAATCGACTTAGAAGTTTACGCTGATCAAGAATATATATACTTTGTTGGGTCTGACATGAGTATTTCGAGGAGTTACAAACGGAATAACAAAGTTAATATACCCTCCATAGTATGGTGGAGGGTATAATGTAATAGATGATCTTTTACTTTAAATAAGCTTACTATCGAATTCTATGTTGAAATAAAAATCATGACGTCAGAATTTAGATTTTGGATGGGACAATTGGATTTTGAACCAACCGTAATTGGCTGAACCCTTCTCGCAAAAATTTGTAGAGCTTTAGATTTTGGAACAGACCTCCATTTATATGCAATTTAAAACATTCTCACTTCATAGAGAATAACTAGATCAGTTCGTCCTTTTTCTTATAAAATCTTTTTTTATTAAGTTTTAAAGTAAAATATGTTTACTCCATCTATTGTGTCCCAAATTATAAATCACTTTGCATAATACCATCCCACTACACTGTATTTTATGCGCACAGCAGCCATCCATTTTGCCTCCCAGCCAAATAACTTCCAATGAAGGCGTGCGATGCTGTTAATTTCAACAGAACGGGGCGTTTTCAAGGCATTTAAATTGTTAACATAATTTCCAATTTTCCACTATTGACGATTAAGAATTCTGCGGTCCAAATTATTCTCAAGGGGTGGGGTGGGGTGCGGTTGTGCGAGTTATAGATGGAGTGTAAACACTAAATTAACATCAAATTACGCTTAACAAGAAGAATGTTGTTAAATATTTTCATAAATCATAAATCAACAGTGCTACTGCTTCACTCAATGCCGCTATGGGTGGGTTGGCAGACTCCTGCTCCGTCCCTCCCCTCCCCCCTTTCATCATCATTTATTGACATTGTACTATCGAGTGCACTGAAGAGCGAATTCAATTTAACGACAAGTGAAAAATCAAACAAAACTAAATCAAGCTTAAAGCAAACAAAGAAAGGCTAACATTTGCAAGTCTTGCAAGGGAGGTGGAAAAAAACGGAAAAATAAGAAGAAGCAGTAGAAGTGGAAGGATGGGAAGGCATAAAGAATGTACACTTTCGAGGGGCATAACGATGCCAATCAAGTGTGCAAAAGGCAAACATTAAAGGTGTTAGATTCTTTGCGAACATTTCATTGAGGATTATTATGAATGTTTAATAAATTACTGTGCCGGCTATGGAAATCTACTTAGAATGATGAAGTCCTTAGCGTTATTGATTATTTGATAACATAAAAGAAATGAAATTTTAAAGATGAAGAGCTTTTAAAAGTTGGGAATTTTTAAATTAAATTAAAACCTGATATATCTGGATAAAAGTAACATTGAGGAAATAAAAAATATTATTTTTGCATCTGAGATATAATATTTTCAATGTTTATGATATATCTGACCTTATATTCATAGAAAAATTTTTATTGAAAATCGATTGTATAAGCCCTCATAAAGGGCTAATACAAGCCCCACTTATTGTTAGAAATTCTAAAAGCCCTGCAATGAATCATTTATTCATTCTTTGAGTTCTTAATCGCTGTCCTCTTTGGAAATTTTTTTAAAATGGAATATAACATATAAGGATATAAAGAAAGAACCATTTTAGACTCAACAAAGTATATATATTTCGGATCGCCGAAAAATTCTAAATTGATTTTACCATGTCTTATGTCTGCGGGTAGGTTAAGTTCAATGGCAGGTGAATATGGACAATATTGGTTCATCATATCTTATAGCCCCCATATACGGGCACCTCCCGATATTCGGTATTAAGACAATTAAAGCCACATTTTCTAATGGAATTATATCAAATTCGGTATTCAGAGTTTTTAGGTCGATCTCCTTCTCTATATTGGTTCGCACATTGTCTATGAAGGTCTATCTATGTTTTCCTTTGGCCTCTGGTGAGATGAAAAAACTACAACAAAGTCAAATGCCATAATTTTTACATTTTTTTTTTAAATTTTATTGAATGAAAGCAAAAAATTTCGGAAATAGCATCAAATTTTGGAATAAGTTTAGATTTGTTCGAATGGGTCACCTTTGGCACAAATTATAGCCTTCAAACGGCCTATGAAACCGTTACACGCTGCCCCAAAATTGCGCTGCGGTACTTTGGCTCATTCCCGGCGAAGCGTTTGCTTGAGATGATCAACACTTTGGAATTTTTTAGTGTCAACTTGCTTTTGTTTGCTTTGCAAATACTCCAGACACAACAGTCCAACGGATTGGTATCCGGAGATTTTGGTGACCATTGTGCACTGGTAATGAAGCGAGGAACCTCATTTTGTAACCATTATTGGGTGGCGCGTGCCGAGTGCGATGGTGCTGAATGCTGTTGGAATGTCCAAGGTCTGTTGCCAAAATGTTTGCGTGCCCAAGGCTTTAATACACCCTCCAGAATATTTTCGCGATTATATTCGGCATGTCGGAAAATTCTAGAATAAGTTAAGATTTGTTCAAAGTGGTAAGCTTTGGCACGAATTATGGCCTTCAAACGGCCAATGAAACCGTCACACGCTGCCCGAATGTTGCTCTGCGGTATTTTGGCCCATTCCCGGAGAAGCGCTTGCTTGAGGTGATCGACTCTTTGGTATTTTTTAATGCCAACCTTGCTTTCCAAAATACTCCAGGCACAATAGTCCAACGGATTGGTATCCGGAGATTTTCGTGGCCATTGTGCGCTTGAAATGAAACAAGAAACGTCATTTTGTAACCATTCTTAGGTGGCGCGTGCTGAGTCCTATTGGAATGTCCTAGGTCTGCGGCCAAAATGTTTGCGTACCCAAGGCTTTATTACACCCTCCATAATACTTTCCCAATAATATTTAGCATTTATTCTGATGCCACAGTCGATTAAAACGAGCGGAGAGCGGTGGAGGCCCACACCATGAATATGGCCGGTGCTTGAGTTCTGGTGGCCAACCGAAAGTGAGCATTAGGCAAGCTGACCTTTTCTGCAAATAACTGATGGACAATGAATGTTTTCTCATCTGAGAAAACATAATTCGGAGTTCACCACTTTCGGCCAAGCGAAGCAACCCTTTAGCTCTTTTGAGTCTATTTTCTTTCTGTTGCGGTGTAAATTCTTGCACTTTTTGGAATTACAATGGCTTTCCCCGAGCTCATTTTTCAATATTTGCCGAATGGAATATTGCGATATCACCACCATCACCATGGCCGGGGCTTGAGTTTTGGTGGCCAACCGAATGTGCACATTTTCAGCTGACCTCATTGGCAAATAACTGCTGGATAACGAATATTTTCTCATCGGAGAAAACCTAATTCGGAGTTCATTTTTCGGCCAAGCGAAGCAACTCTATAGCTCTGCTGATGTTGCTGTTTTCTTCCGTCCACTTCCTTGATGTCGGGTTATGCTACCAGTATCACGGTAACGAGCGATGGTACGAAACACAAAAGATTTAATCACATTTAAATGCTGCGATAGCCACTTGTCGTTTTCCAGCCAAATTCAAAGAAATCACACTATCACGCTTGAATTCCATTACGAATACCTTTTTTTGGAAAATTATCACCAAAATGCTTTTGTACGCTTGTAAACAATATAATGAGCTGTCACTGGAATAATTTTAACAGCTGTCGGACGAGTGGCTTAAAAATGACAGCAGTCTGAAGTTGTTTGCAGTTTTTTCATATTACCCTGTATTTCGTTACTCCGTTCAAACGGAGCCCTAAGACAATACCAAATTTCGTGGCAATTGCCTTTATATCTTCTTAAATTTGAAAATTTTTTTAATATTTTTAGCTATGTCTCCAATTTTAGACTATAGGAAATCAGTAACAATGTAAAGGCCATATGTGCCACTTTTTTACTATCGATTTCGTCGGAAACAGACTTTTCGTGTTTCACAATATTCACTGTTGAATGGAAATGTTGAAATTTTTCACCCAAAAATTTGGGTCCAAAATGGTACACTTCTATCCCGTCCTTAACCCGAACCTCACGCAAAATTACGCTTCGATCGGTCTATAATTGTGACCTATAGAAGAACTGCAAAACCAACGAAATCTAATCAGTTCTATGTCAATTTTGTCCCCTAAATAGTTTGGGATCATGACCTCCAACAGTAGGCTATATTTTGACCCTTACTCTAATTCCTTGCAATATTACGGGAGGATCAGACCATAAATGCTATCTGTAACGTGATTACGAATAGCTATATAGACTCATTTCGAGTTGTTACAAACATTTTGGCCCAATCAAACTAATAACATCCCCAGCACATGGTGTTGTAGGTTATAAGAAATTCTAATGCAAATTTTGACATTAAATTCCATACTTACAGACACTTAGCTAACTGTTAAAATAATTCGGAATAATTGTTGATCCGTAGTCTATGGGTCTGTGTGTCCTATAAATGTTCCATGCTTTTCACAATGAAAACAATAAGATTGTTATTAGAATATACTCTATAGGCTGATATCATCACCTGCCTTAGTTGTCTTACTAGTTCCATGCGCAATGTATTTTCTGTCAGCCTAATCTAAACTATTTACGTAACAAAATATAAACCTCTGACGTCAAAAACATTTTTAAGTTTTTCACTTGACCATCGTCAATATAAATATAAAATAATTCATTTATAAATACAGCCAGTTAAAAAACTAAAAATACCACTTAAAACTGTTGCCCCAGTGTACCTCCATCACCACAAAAACACAGAGAGCAAAAAATCCTTTTAAATTCTATTTTCTATAAAAATAGATTAAACGATGAAACGATGTCCTTCCATTAAGATAAGAATAAATCTCTTAAATTTAAATATAAATCTATTTTGTCGACCGGCCGAATGACTGGCTGCACAACCGACTGACTCACTGACTGCCTGCCTTCTTGCCCGAGTGAATGACTGGCTTACTGTTGTATTTTTAGTTTTGATGTTAACTCAAGTTTGACTAGATTCCTTCAGCTCAATTCCATTCGACACCGTATCGTCGCCTTCGTCATCGTCATAGCACTCCCAGCATGACAGCAGACGAAAAAAGTGTCAGCAATAACTTTAACTAAGCATCAAGGCGAAATCCTTTAAAGTCATTTCATACATAACGAATTGATGACACTTTATTGTCCTTTTTCCCTGTGTCCTTGTTCTTGTCCTCGCATTGCTGTTGGTTCTTTCTTGTTTTCCCTTTTCTATATTTTGTGTGTGTTATTATTCTCTATTTCAAATTCAAAATTGATGTTGGTGAGTTTAGCGTAAGGGAAAGTAAGAAGAGAGAGAGAGGGTAGGGTTAGGGTCCATGAAAATGCTCTTGGTGTTGAGTTTGTAATGTTTCAATTTGGTTTTGTTGACGGTCGTTATGTTATCACTTCTCAAGAATGTTTCCCAAAATTGTTTCCATTCTGTAATTGTTTCCAATTTATATTTATTTTTGTTGGCCGGATGGTTGAGTAGTGTTGCCATTATAGAGAAAAATGAAAATAGGATCAACATCTTTATATAGAGTGGTGATAGAATGGTGCCCTGGCGAAATGGCTGAAGCTAAAATTTTGAATTTTTGCATTTACGTCAATATTGGTCGGGAGGAGTGAGATTAGGCTGGGATTCCAGAAATTCGAACTATAAGTGTAATAATAATTACCAAATATTGAATTCATCTAATTGGTCAAAGGAATGGAGCTAGGATTCTGAAAGAATTAGGGTTGCTATTGTGGTGTAGGATAGATGTATGAGAGGTTGTTTGGAAATTAGTACTATAAGCGTACTAAGCGGCACTAAACTTATATCAATGGATACAGCTAAAATCTTGACATTTGGTATAGGTATTAAATTTGGCAGTAGGGTTGACATAAGGAAGTTGTTTTTGGAAATGTGTATTTAGCAAAAACTGTACTAAATAGTACCAAATTTGGTAGAATTTGGGTTTGGGTCAAAGGGTGAAACTGAAATTTTGAATGTGTTGATTGGGATCACTGTAGTATAGAGTTCAGATTTGAACGTGCTTTTAGGAATATGTATTATAAAAAGTACTAAATGGTACTAAATTTGCCATATGAGGAAGGGATAGAGTTGGTATAGGTATTATTATAGGTATTAAATTTGGCAGTAGGGTTGACATAAGGAAGTTGTTTTTGGAAATGTGTATTTAGCAAAAACTGTACTAAATAGTACCAAATTTGGTAGAATTTGGGTTTGGGTCAAAGGGTGAAACTGAAATTTTGAATGTGTTGATTGGGATCACTGTAGTATAGAGTTCAGATTTGAACGTGCTTTTAGGAATATGTATTATAAAAAGTACTAAATGGTACTAAATTTGCCATATGAGGAAGGGATAGAGTTGGAATCTGAAATTTGGTGTTGTCTAGGATAGACAAAACATGTTAAATAGTATCAGTCAATTTTGCCAACATATGTATATCCCCAGCCTTGCGTTATGATTATTGAAAACTTTGTACCTTTACCCATTATTGTCCATTTACAACGTACCAGATTTGGACTTTATCGACTATTTTTTCAAATTTGACGAGTTATTGGAAAATGTTGAAATATGCGAAGTATTAAACTTTCATCTAATACTGAACATTTATTACAAATTTATGAGAATGAATGACAAAAAAATGTTCAATTTTGTGGGGAAGGTCCCACAAGAAGTGGGTCAATAGTCCCTATAGTCACTTCATATTCCTGGTTGAGAGATGTATTCAGATATACTAAGTTTAAAAAGAATAGCTTTGTTTCGCAAATTATGAGATACATAAATATTGACAATTGTGACTCTTTGTGGCGGAGATACCAGAAGGGGTACACAGATACCTATCACCTTCACACCAGATCTTGTGTTAATAGAAATATTGAGATATATGAAATTTGAAGAGAATCGGGGGTTCATTTCGCATTTTTGAGAGGTATAGGTATTCAAGATTTTGACTCGTTGTGGGGGAGGTACCAGGAGAAATGGACTGATATATCCCATCCTCACACCAGATATTTTGTTAATAAAAACATTTGGATATGTGAAATTTGAAGAGAATCAGGTGCGAATTTCGCATTTTCTGAGAGGTATAATTTTTAAAAAATTTGATCCGTTATGGGGGAGGTACCTTGAGAAGTGGTCCATTCTATCCTCTTTTGACACAAGATTATTTTGTTGGTAACGTAATTGGGATGTGTGAAATGTAAAGATCATGAGACACTTATTTCGCACTTTATAGGACAGAAAATGATTCAAAATTTTGACTCGTTGAGGGGTAGGTACCTGAAGGAGTGAATCTGTATATCCCATCTCCACACCACATCTTGTGTTGATAAAAAGTAATGAGTGTGTGAGATTCGAAGACAATCTGGCCTTTATTTCAGATTCAATAAACCTTATAATTATTCAAAATGTTGGCCCTTAGTAGGGGAGGTACTTCATGGATTGGCCGATATATTCAACTATCGTACCTGACCTAACACTGATAAAAATATTAAAATTAGCAAAATTTAATAAAAATTTGGCGATATTTTCTGGTTCTATTAAGCAAATTATTTTCAGTGAAAATGTCACTTTTGGCTCAAATTATGGCCTTCAAACGGCCAATGAAACCGCCACACGCTGCCCGAATGTTGCTCTACGGTATTTTGGCCCATTCCCGGTGAAGCGCTTGCTTAAGGTGATCGACACTTCGGTATTTTTTAGTGTCAATCTTGCTTTCCAAAATACTCTAGACACAATAGTCCAACGGATGGGTATCCGGAAATTTTGGAGGCCATTGTGAGCTGGAAATGAAGCGAGAAACCTCATTTTCTAACCATTCTTGGGTGGCGCGTGCTGAGTGCGATGGTGCTGAGTCTTGTTGGATTGTCCAAGGTCTGCAGCCAAAATTTTTGCGTGTCCAAGGCTTTAATACACCTTCCAGAATATTTTCGCAACAATATTTGCATTTATTCTGATGCCAAGACCGATTTATACGAGCGGAGAGCGACCATCGGCTATGATGGCGACCCACACCATCACCATGGTCGGTGCTTGAGTCCTGGTTGCCAACCAACAGTTTGTTTACAAACTGTAGGACAACGAATGTTTTCTCATCGGAGAAAACCAAATTCGGCAGTTCACCACTTTCGGCCAAGCGTAGCAACTCTATCTCTTTTGAGTCTATTTTCTCAATGGAATTTCAATGGCTTTACCACGAGCTCATTTTTCAATATTTGCCGAATGGAATATTGCGATTTGTTTAGCCCACTGCGACTCGGGTGCGGGTTTCGATCAAGTCGCTTCTTTACTTTTCGAGCCATTTCCGTTGATGTTGCTGTTTTCTTCCGGCCACTTCCTTGACATCGGACTACGCTACCAGTATCTCGGTGACGAGCGATGGTACGAGACACAAAACATTTATTCACATTTAAATAGTGGAGTATTCTACCACTTGTGGTTTTCCAGCCAAATATAAAGAAATCATATTATCACGGTGGAATTCCATTACCAATAACTGTTTTCTGGAAATGTCACCAAAATGCTTTTGTACGCTTGTAAACAATATAATGAGCTGTCACAGGAATAATTTTTACAGCTGTCGGACGAGTGGCTTAGAAATGACAGCAGTCTGAAGTTGGTTGCAGTTTTTAATCTCACCCTGTAGAGGTTTAATCCTGAAATTAGTTTAGGTTTGAGAAGTAGGGTTTATATGAGGAGGTGTTTTTGAAAATGTGTTCTGAGTGTAGGAACTGTACTAAATACCAAAATACGTATAATTTAATTTTTGGTTTTTGTGAACTGATGGAGCTGGAACTTTGAAACGTTGTTATTGGGGTTTGGGGGTAGGGTTGAAATAAAGCGAAGGTTGTAGAAATGTGTACAACAAATATAGCATCGGCCCAATGAAATCTGAAATTTGGCATTAGGGTCACCTTTTGAGCGGCGCAGTTGGACACGTTTTTGGAAACAATTGCTAAAAAAGTACGAACAGTACTAAATGGTACTATATTTAGCATATGGCGTAGGAATAGAACTGTCATTTTTATATCCTCAGCCAAATGGCTAGCGAGGGCAAACATCATTTGATAGGCCAAAACGTGCCTCATCGAAATAACGATTTTAGACCCTAGTTTTCTTTGGACCAAATCTCTATCTGTCTGGCTGGCTGCTGCGCACAACTACTATCGAAGGGAGTATCCGATTTGGTCCAAACTTAGTATATCAAAATATTATTTTCAAACTTAGATCCAGTTCGGAGATGGGCGATATCTGTCCACTTCTTCTGGTATATCCCCCACAAAAAGTCGAATTTGCAAAAAAAAAAATTACAAAAAAAGTGAAAGGATGATTCGATTTCGCTTCAAACTTTGCGAATCCTAATATATGTATCAGTGCTAGGCCAGGTATGAAAAGGAACAATGTCTGAGAGAATAGTCCTGTGGGAAATGTGGGAAATATAAGTAAGTCGCTATTATCTGTATGTGCTGCTAAATTACGACCCAATTGATAATAAAACCAAAACGGCAACCCTCAAAGAAGAAGTGTATTTATTCTGGGATAGTATGTAAACTTCTCCACAGAGTTTAGTTAGACTATTCCACAGTTATATGCATCTGTATGTATGTCTGCTGAAATATGTCAGCATGTTGGCTTGAATGTCTATCCCATTTCATCAAAATGTGTAAATGTACGTACGTATGTATGTACGTGTGCCATGTCTATGTCAAGGATAATAATATTTAGTTTTGTGTTGATTTTTACACCATAATTTCCCTTCTGGGTAATTTTCGAAACTCACAACACAACAATTTCGAATAGCCAATAAAGTTTTTGGGCATTCCGTTTTCTTCATGTTTTCTTTTCGAGAATTTGAATTATATAGCCAATTACAATCAAATATTAGCAAGCATTCAAAGTGCAATTGCCGCACATTATCCTAAACTACAACAGGAAGCTCCCTCAAGGATATAAATATCAACGACAATTGAGGCAATTTAAAATAGTTCCGGTGACAAAATTAATTTGTCACCCTCAAATTTCGGATTTGATAAATCATTGGTGGGCATAACTAAATTCTTGGTCAATTCCAGCATGAAATTATCACTAGAAACCATGGTGGTTTCATTTGTCCATGGGTTCCATAACTGACTGTACGCTTCGTTAAATTTCCCTTTGGTGGAATTGTCCGAAATTGCCCTTAGAGACACTTATGAAGCCTTTGTTTTTGTCGGCCCAAAACGTTTCAGCCCATTTAGTTCATTTGTGTTCCGTTCGCAGACATTTCCCCATTGATTCGTTACCCAATTACGGCGAAGATGATGACGATGAAAACGACGGCGACCATGATGACCATGGTCATGTCAGTGTTTTTTGCAACCATTGACATGCCTCAAAGCTCACGTTCGCCCCGAAGTGTGTAACATCTGGCTGGTATTGCTAGTTGGACACAAACATATTTGGTGTCAGAAGTTCAAATATAAACATCAATAAAATGTCGACATATATGTACACATTTCCACGAAAAATTATTAGGGATGACAAAATCTAACAAAACTTGGACAAATTCTAGGTGTGATCATAAATATATCAAATATCGGGAGTTTTTCAGGGTATTATGTCGTTTTTCAGGGTATTATGTCTTTGTGTATTTGTTTGTAACAGGCAAAAGGAAACGAGATAGACCCGTCCGTCCGTCTGTCTGTCCATTTGTCCATGTATTTTTGTAAACAAAGTACAGTACGCATTTATTGTCCGATACAGATAAAATTTTGCACAAATCATTTGTTTGGCCCAAGGACGAACCCTATTAAAATTGGAGATAATCGGTAAAAATTTATATATAGCTCCCATACATATCTTTGTCTGATTAACCTTTTATTGTGCACCAAATGTGTTATATCAGCCCGAATAGTATGGAATTTTGCACATACAACCAAGACCAATAAGTAGGCCAAATTTTATCGAAATCGGTTCAGATATAGATATAGCTCCCATATATATTATTCATCCGATTTGTTATTTTTGTCCTCCACTGCTGTAGTATTCACTCTGTAACAACAATATTTGGGGAAATATATCAAATACAGCTCAGCAATACCTTTGCTAAGTTTTATCGAGATCGGTTTAGATTTGGATATAGCTCCCACATATAACTTCGTCCCATTTACATTTGATTGTGCACCTAATATTTGCCCAAATGGGATGAAATTTATCACTTACGACCGAATTAGGTCTAGAAGCTAATATGTAAAATTTGGTTTGAAGATCGGTTCAGATATAGCACAAAATGGGCAATACTAGTCCGAATTTAAAAGCTACAAATGCTTCGGCATATTTAGTCCTTTGAATTTTAAACTATAATTATAATCATAGCGTGTATGATTGAATTCTCCCATTAAAACTTTTAATTGTTATGCGGAGCTCTACTAAATTAGCAAAGTGGTGTTGGGTATCATAAAGTCGCCCCCACCCGACTTTAAAACTTTCTTTATTGTTTTTTTTTTTTTTTTTTTTTTTTTTTGATTTTTTAATGGAATTGTCTAAAAATCCATAATAGAAGTTCTGTCAAAGCACGTTAGCCCCTGGAAGAGAAATGTCTACATAAGTCCCCGATATCGTATAGCCCACATACAACGGTACCCCCGATTTTAGGGACATTATTCACCGGAGTTGTCTCAAATTTCTTATTTAGAGTTCGTAATGGGAACTACAGCTTGTGACAGAAAATGTTCTATGCAGGTCCAGGTCTTTGTATAGCCCCGATATAACGGTATCTCCCTATATTCGGTATTTTGATGATCTTAGCTACATTATTCAAATGATTTTTTTTAAGTTTCGCTTTTGAATATTGCTATGGCTTATGACAAAAGTTGTCTCTGCAGATCCACGTCAAACGCCACAATTTTTATTTTTTTTAATTTTATTGAATGAAAGCAAAAAAAGTCAGAAATAGCATCAAATTTTAGAATAAGTTTAGATTTGTTCGAATTGGTCACCTTTGGAACGAATTATGGCCTTCGAACGGTCAATGAAACCCTCACACGCGCACACGAAGAAAACCAAGTTCGGCAGTTCAACACTTTCGGCCAAGCGAAGCAACTCTTAAGCTCTTTTGGGTCTATTTTATTTCTGTTGCGGTGTAAGTTCTTGCACTTTTTGGAATTTCAATGGCTTTACTCCGAGCTCTTTGCCGAATAGAATATTGCGATATGTTCAGCTCATGAGCCATTTTTCGGTCACTGCGACGCGGGTATCAATCACGTCGCTTCTTTACTTTTCGAACCATTTCTTCTGATGTTGCTGTTTTCTTCCGTCCACTTCCTTGACGTCGGGCTACGCTACCAGTATCACGGTAACGAGCGATGGTGCGAGACACAAAAGATATATTCACATTTAAATGCTGGAGTGCTCTAACGATACCCACTTGTGGTTTTCCAGCCAAATATAAAGAAATTACATTATCACGCTTAAATTCCAACATGAATAACTTGTTTCGAGTGGCTTAGAAATGACAGCAGTCCGAAATTGAAGTGGTTGAATTTTCTTCATCTCACCCTGTATAAGTACATTTCCACGAAAATTTATTATGAATGAAAAATACCAAATATTGGGAATTCCCTTTATATGAGGCCTATAACTCCTTTATTACTTAATTTTTAGGAGGTTTTAAATTCTCGTTTTTTAGGATAAACATTTAATTTCCTAATTTAGACCATAACTCCTTTATTAATGAGTTATTATACCCTCGACCTTGGAAAGGAGAGTATATTACACTTGTCATTCCGTTTGTAACACCTTTAAGTATTCGCCATTGACCCCTAATAGTATATATATTCATGATCAGCATAACATTCGATATAAGGATGTCCGTCTGTCTGTCTGTTGAAATAGCAATACAGCTGAAATTATTTAACGTAGAGCTTTAAAATTATAACGGTACCTCCCGATACTCGGTATTTTGATGGTTTTAGCCACATGATTCTACGGATTTGTCAAAAAATTGGTATTTGTAGGTCGTTATGGTTTCTAGCTCGGATGGCGGAACAATTTGGTAAAGTTGTGTATATGTAGGTCCATGTTTTCGTATAGCCTCCATATAAAGGTACCTCCCGTTACTCGGTATTTTGATGACTTTTGCCACATTTTTTAACGGAATTTTATAAAAAAGAGTTATTTATAGTTTGTAATGTATTGTAGCTCCGATATAGAAACATTGTACACATAGGTGCCCGTTTTTATATAGCCCCTATATAAAGGTTCCTCCCGATTTTCTGTATTTTGATGATTTTCGCCACATTTTTCCACGGATTTGCCCAAAAATTGGTTGTAGTTCGCAATGGGTTCTAGCTCGGGTGGCTGAACACAGTATATATTTGCACGTTTTCGTATAGCCCCAACATAATGGTACCAACGAATATTCAGTATTTTGATGATTTTTTAAACATTTTTCCACGGATTTGTCTAAAAATTGGTATTTTTAGTTCATAATTGGTTCTACCTACGGTGCAAAACAAGGTCTACGTTTTCCTATAGCGCACATATAACGGTTCCATCTGATATTCGGTATTTTGACGATTTAAGCCACATTTTTTAATAGATTTGTATGAAATTTGGTATTTAAACTTCATAATGGGTTCTACAAGCGGTGTCAAAACATTGTCCATATTGATCCTAGTCATCTTAGTCACATTTACCAACGAAATTATGTAAAATTTGGCATTTAAGACTCGCAATAGATTACTATCGTTGTAGTATGAAATTGCCTATATAGGCTCCCGTTTTAGTATGGCTCCCATATAACAGCTCCAACAATTCTCCTACCGATCGTACTGGAGTTTGTAGTTTAAAGTGGAACACGTCTGAATCCAAATACTTTTGCATTAAATATGTTTTCTTTACCCAATGGTGGAGGGTATTTGAAGTTCGGCCCGGTCGAACTTACTGTCTTTTTACTTGTTTTCATTTTCTTATTTTAGCCACAATTACTTTATTATTGAGTTTTTCCCATTTTTTAGGTGAGATCATTTCATTTTTTTATTTTGGCCATAACTACTTTACTATAAATTGTCCCTTTGTATCATTTTGGAATAAAACCCCAATTTATCATCACCTCGACATCTCTAATCTCTTAAGGCAGACTTTCTTTACTTCGATTCACACGTACAAAATGGATAGTTGTAAAAGTAAATGGCTTACAATCGTTTTATTCTTTTGTATTTTGTTCTCTATATATTCTTTTATTGCTTTGTTTTGTTCCATATTCGAAGGAAACTGCTCTTGTTACTGTGAAAAACACAATAAGAAGCTCTATTAGCCAGTCAGCTAGCCAGCCATGTGTTGTGTTGTGGCATAAACGACTGTGGCCTAAACTATGAATGTGTGTAACACAAGTGGCAAAGGAATTCACAAGCTTGTCTCTAACATTTAAGGAATACTTGCAGAATATTTTATTAAATTTTAAACTTTACTGTGGTAAATTCAAGTGACAAAAAAATTTGGTCTATTTTGTAGAAACTGTGGAGAATTTCTTAAAAAATGGATACATAATATCGTCGACTATAAATAAAATAAAATAAAAAAAAAAAAAAAAAAATATATATATATATATATATATATATATATATATATATATATATATATATATATATAAATATATATATATGTATATATATATATATATATATGTTTTAGTCCAGGATTATAGCCTCGATATCCCTTTAAAAAATTGACAACTATAACTGTGGTACCTCCAAAAATTTACAAATCCTCGACAATGACTGTAGGAGAATAGCTGTAGGCCGTTTTGATATTAAATACAAATTTTAAAAAGTCAGTATGATATATGTTTTCAAATTATTCAAAAAAGTTTCCAATTTCTTAAATTGAAAAGTATTCCTTCCAAATAATTTGTAAAACTCACCTATTTCATTAAATTAAACTAGTTAAAAAGCATCCGTCAACAATTCTGTTAAAATCTTAAAAATACCGAATATAGCCGTTATATTGGGGTCTCTACAACGTGAACCTACGTAGGCTTTGTTTTTAATAAGCCATTACCATATTCAAATTCGAAACTTGAAATAAACGGCGAATAATGTAGCTAAAAGCATCAAAATACCGTATATAGGGAGGTACCGTTATATCGGAGCTATACGAAGACCTGGGTCTGCATAGACAATTTTCAGCCACAGGCTGTAGCATCCATTACGAACTTCAAATACGACATCTCAAACAATTTCGATGAGTATTGTACCTAAAATCAAATCAAAGTCAAAATACCGAATATAGGGAGGTACTGATATATGGGGTCTATACGAAGACCTGGACCTGCATACACAATTTTCTGTAAAAGACTGTAGTTCCCATTACGAACTCTAAATATGTAATTTGAAACTACTCCGGCGAATAATGACGCTAAGATCATCAAAATACCGAATATTGGGAGGTACCGTTATATGGGGGCTATATAAAGGCGTGGACCTGCACAGACAAGTTTCTGTCACAGGCTGTATTATCCATTACGAACTTTAAATACAAAATTTGAAACAATTCAGGTGAATAATGTCGCTAAAATCATCAAAACACCGAATATAGGGAGTTACCGTTATATGGGGGCTATACGAAAACGTGGACCAGCACAGACAATTTTCTGTCTTAGGCGGTAGTATCCATTTTGAACTTCAAATTCCAAATTTGAAACACATCCGGTGAATAATGTCGCCGAAATCATCAAAATACCGAAAATCCGGAGGTACCGTTATATGGGGGCTATATGAAGACGTGGAGCTACATGGCCCATTTACGAACTTAACCTGCCTACTGGCAAAATAAACATGTGTGCCAAATGTTAGCCTTCTATCTCAATTCGTTCGAAAGATAGCGTGATTACAACAGAGAGACAGACGGACAGACAGAAAGACGGACATCGCTAAATCGACTTAGAATTGTACGCTTATATAGAATATATATACTTTGTTGGGTCTGACATGAGTATTTTGAGTAGTTACAAACGGAATGACAAAGTTAATATACCCTCCATAGTATGGTGGAGGGTATAAAAAGAAAATAAATAATTATTCCCCTTAATTATAATCCACCCATTTAAGCTTCTGACTTTCTAACCTCTAATTGACCTGGAAAAAAATATTTACACTAACCCCGTCAAGTCGCATTTACATTTGACAAACCTTAAAAAAATTTAACTTAAATCTGCCAAGAAGTATTTTTCTTTTTATTTTTATTTATTTACATTTTCTCC
This sequence comes from Musca domestica, assembly GCF_030504385.1. Classification (NCBI taxonomy): domain Eukaryota; kingdom Metazoa; phylum Arthropoda; class Insecta; order Diptera; family Muscidae; genus Musca; species Musca domestica. Next base: position 8,457,474 of record NW_026712114.1, read on the forward strand.
CAGCTTATCCAAAAACCGTGGCATTTTTTTCGAATAAAAAGTGACAAAAAATACACAAGAAAAACAACAGAAAACCAAAATAATCCTTATTTACCAAACGAAACATGAAGTTAATCCAGAAATCGTTTAAGGTCAACAATGCGCGAAATTCAAAGAAAACGAATGACAACACGAAAAAAACACATTGTTAAGAAGGCGGCTCAAAGGAAAGGAAAGGAAAAAAGAAGTGAACACTTAAACAAATCGCATGAAGCTACAAAGAACATGAAAAAAAAAACAAATAACAGATAAAAGCTACAATACAATGAATGGTAAATGACACGCAAAATGAAGCCAACAACGACAAATACGACGTCGACGACGATTACCTTTGTGATAAGATTTTAGCCTAAATTACATTCCGCCACCGTCTTGAATTCGTAATAAACATACGAATTAAAGTAAAAAGGAGGAAAAAATAAATTCATAAAAAATGTATGGGGAGATGTGGGTTGGGGTGCAGTACTGTGGTTTGGGGATATTAGTAAGTTCTCATAATAAGCGGATAGAAGACCGTTGGGAAGCCTTTCATCAAAAGAAGTCTTTTGGGAGGACATCCAGAAATAGAAGGCCTTGGGAGGTATTTTTCTATACAAGCTCTTAGAGTGGCCTTCTACAGATTGAAGATTTCCCAAAGGGCTTCTACAAATAGAGCTTTTATAGAAAAGTACCTCCCAAAGGACTTCAATTTTTGGTAGACCTCGCAAAAGTCTTTTTTTGATGAAAGGCTTCCCAACGGTCTTCTATAGATAAAAAACATCCCATCGGCCTTCTACAGATAGAAGGCCTGCCAATGATATTCTATAAATAGAAGATCTTCCAAAGGCCTTCAACAGATAGAAGGTCTCCCACTGGTCTTCTATAGATATATGATCTCCCACTCCCGCCCAATGGGCCTCCCAACGGCCTTCTATAGATAGAAGGTCTCCCAACGGCCTCTTATAGATAGAAGGACTCCCAACGGCCTCCTATAGATAGAACGTCTGCGAGCGGTCTTTTATGGGTAGAAGGCCTTCCAACGGTCTTCTATGGGTAGAAGGTCTCCTAACGGCCTTCTATGGGTAGAAGGCCTCCCAACGGTCTTCTGAAGAAAGAAGGCCTTCTATAAATAGAAGGCCTCCCAACGGTCTTCTATAAATAAAATGCCTTCTAACGATATTTTTTAAACAGGAGATCTCCCATAGACAACGGTCTTCTATGAACAGGCGGCCTCCAACCGGCCTTCTAAAAATATTAGTTTATATACATAAGGATTCCTAACGGTCTTCTATAATGAAGGTCTCCCACCGGCCTTCTATAGAAAGAAGGCCTCCCAACGGCCTTAAATGAATAGAAACGCTCCCAACGGTCTTCTATAAATATAAGGCCTTCCACCGCCTTTCTATAGATAAAAGGCCTCCCACCGGCCTTCAAAAGATGTAATGCCTCCCAACGGCATTCTATAGATAGGAGGCCTTCCAACCATCTTCTATTGACAGAAGGTCTCCTATAGACAACGGTCATCTATAGACCTCCCAATGGTCGTTTATATATATAAGGATTTCCAACAGCCTTCTATATAAAGGGTGAGATGAAAAAACTGCAACCAACTTCAGACTGCTGTCATTTCTAAGCCACTCGTCCGACAGCTGTTAAAATTATTCCAGTGACAACTCAAATTATTGTTTACAAGCGTACAAAAGCATTTTGGTGGACGGAAGAAAACAGCAACATGAGCAGAAATGGTTCGAAAAGTAAAGAAGCGACTTGATCGAAAAATGGCTTGTGAGCTATGTTCGCAATATTCCATTCGGCATTGAAATTCCAACACCGCATCAGAAAGAAGATAGACTGAAAAGAGCTAAAGAGTTGCTTTGCTTAGCTGAGAGTTGTTAACTGCCGAATTTGGTTTTCTCCGATGAGAAAACATTCGTTATCCAGCAGTTTGTAAACAATCAAAATGATCGTGCTTACTTGCCAAAGAGGTCAGCTGAAAATGTGCACCTTCTGTTGGCCAAGTGCCGGCCATGGTGATGGTGTGGACCGCCATAACAACGACTTTCTATAGATAGAAGGCCTCCCAACGTTTTCTATAGATGAAAGGCCTCTCAACGGCCTTCTAGATAGAATACCTCCGAAGGCTTCCGTAGGTGGAAAACCTTCCGATGGCGTTCTAAAACGCGTTCTACCTCCAAATGGCCTACATCGGACAGAATGTCTCTAAGCGGTCTTATTCAGGCCTCTCAAAGAGCTTCTTTAGATATGAGCTTTTATCTGTTTCGGAGAATTCTGCTAAATGTGCATATTGGTATAGGGTGCCATACTGTCGGCCCGATTGACTTTTTTCCTTTCCATACAGATTTTTGGAGAGACAGCCTGTATTTCTCTTCCATAAAAACACCCCTGTCAATTATATTTTTTCTTCAAACTATTTAAAAACATTTCAACATTCAAACCACTGTATTTTCGCCTCCCCTCTCACCCTCTATCACAATTCTATGCATATCTAATTCCCTCCAAATCCTTCTATCGTCTTTACCACTAAATGCAAAGAAGAAATCAACTTCTGGGGTTATTATAATAAACAAAACCCGCAGACAAAGACAGATTAGACAAATTTCAAATTGTACATTTGGAAAGCAGTCTAAGAGCATGGACGAACCTCAAATGAAGGAGGTGAAACGATGCATAAATCTTTGTACCCAAAAATAAATTTGTCATTTATTGTGACTAAATATATTGGCTTTTTTGTGCTTTGTTTCTATTTTCAACAGAACAACTGACAAGCGAGTCTGTTGCGGCATCTCAAATTTCAAGCTGCGTTAATAGGATTTCATTGAGGATTTCATGCAAAAGTAAATCGACATTCTTTGTTAGTTGCAAATAAGGCGGGATTAAATCTTAATATGATTTGCTGCCTTAAGCTAGTCATCTTTAAGCCTTATTGTCAACAATCTAATAGGGAGTCTTAATCACATTTTAGTCATTGTAATTTTTTATTGCAAAGCCAACAAAACATAAATCAAAATCTTTTGTTCGGTTTGGGAGGATTAGAAAAATGAAGGGAATTTGGCGGATTTCAAATTAATAGAATTTCTTCAAAATTCCAAATGGAATTCCTTAGCTGTAAAATATTTAAAATATCTGTTTTTTTACAAACTGATAGGCACTCACGTTTTCGATATTTACATTTTTGATAGGCAAAAGACAGATTCGTATGCAAATCATATTAACATCGGTTTCAACAATTTCACTCAATGCACAAAAATTTACAATATCGGTAAAACAATCAGTATTCAGGGTTACAACTAAAAAATTTTTCAATTTTGACTATTTCAAATAGGGTTACTTTCGGTCGTCGGAGAAATTGATGGCTATTATCAGAATATTATTATTATCAGAATATTATTATTATCAGAATATTATGTCGCAAATCAAAATATTAAAACTAAAAAACTTATAGAATATTAAGGTGTACACGTGGCTTACTACGTTTTTTTTAATTACTGTGAATAAAAGGGATTTTTTCGTAAAATTCTGATAAAAATTATTTTTTGTAATAAAAAATAATTTTACCAAAAATGAACTATTTTATTAATTCTCTGTTGGAATGAATTATTTTCAAAGACAGCACAAAAAAATTAAAAAAGAAAAATATTGTTAGATGGAAAAGTTGGTTGGAAAAGTTCACAAAATTATGGTCCATTAATATTACCCGGTGACCTCACAAAATGATAGTCTTCTGTTCCGTCCTGAACTCAAACCCCACGTTAAATCATGCATATCTAGATCTTACCTATACAGGGTGGGATGAAAAAACTGCAACCAACTTCAGACAGTTGTCATTTCTAAGCCACTCATCCAAATTATTCCAGTGACAGCTCACTATATTGTTTACAAGCGTACAAAAGCATTTTGGTGAGAATTTTTCAGAAAAAAAGTTATTCGTGATGGAAGTGAAGCGTGATAGTGTGATTTCTTTATATTTGGCCGGAAAACTACAAGTGGCTATCGTTAGAGCACCCCAGCATTTGAATGTGAATAAATCTTTTGTGCAGCCCGACGTCAAGGAAGTGGACGGAAGAAAACAAACAACAACAGAAATGGTTCGAAAAGTAAAGAAGCGACTTGCTCGAAACGCGCATTGCAGTGGCCGAAAAATGGCTCGTGAGCTGAACATATCGCAATATTCTAATCGGAAAATATTGAAAAATGAGCTCGGGGTAAAGTAATTTAAATTCCAAAAAGTGCAAGAGCTTACACCGCAACAGATAGAAAATAGACTCAAAAAAGCTAAAGAGTTGCTTCGCTTGGCCGAAAGTGGTGAACTGCCGAATTTGGTTTTCTCCGATGAGAAAACATTCGTTGTCCATCAATTTGTAAACAAAAAAAATATCGCGTTTACTTGCTGAAGATGTCAGCTGAAAATGTGCACCTTCGGTTGGCAACCAGAACTCAAGCGCCGTCCTCGGTGATGGTGTGGGCCACCATAACAGCCGATAGTCGCTCTCCGCTCGTATTAATCGACCGTCGAATCAGAATAAATGCCGAATACTATCGCGAAAATATTCTGGAGGGTGTATTAAAGCCTTGGACAAGCAAACATTTTGGCCGCAGACCATGGACATTCCAACAGGACTCGGCACCATCGCTCTCAGCACGCCCCATCCAAGAATGCTTACAAAATTAGGTTCCTCGCTTCATTTCCAGTGCACAATGGCCACCAAAATCTCCCGATAGCAATCTGTTGGACTATTGCGTCTGGAGTATTTTGCAAGGAGCAAGGTTGGCACTACTTAACACCGAAGTGTCGATCACCTCAAGGAATGGACCAAAATACCGCAGAGCAACATTCGGGCAGAGTGTGACGGTTTCATTGGCCGTTTGAAGATCATAATTCGTGCCAAAGTGACCAATTCGAAAAAATCTAAACTTATTCTAAAATTTGATGCTATTTCCGACATTATTTGCTTTCGTTCAATGAAATTTAAAAAAAGTAAAAATTGTGGCGTTTGACTTTGTTGCAGTTTTTCGATTTTCTTTAAATTTTTCACATACTAATATTTTTGTCTGTATTAGAGAAAGTGGAATATTTCGGTCCGCTTTATCTGGTACCTCACGCATATTTCCATATTTTCCAGACATTTTCACATATTTCATATAAAATATAGGAAGTAGAAATATGACACGTAGTAATATTTATATCAGGCTCGAATTGGTCAGAAACGAATTGGACAATATTTGTCCCCATTGGAGGAGGTTCCAATCCTCCGTAAATGGTCAATAGTTAGAATAATCATAACCTAAGGCTGGAGGTATACATCTGTCGGCAAAACAGACTGATACTATTTATACTTGTTTTGACTCAATTTCTACTCGAGCCAACTTGTGCTACGCTTTAAGAAAATACCATTTTCTCGTTCTATCTATCGAAGAACCTAAAATGTCTTCAATCTGATTTCCACTTAAATCTCAGAATTTTATATTTACCAGTAAAATATAAACTTTTCCAGAAACAGTTTTCCAGAAACACTGTCCTATAATGATTTTTATCACTTAAGTTATGAATCTTCTATACACACGACATAAAAAAAAATAAAAAATTAATATTAATATTAATTAACACTTTATTTCTTACACTTATTCTTAGTCATACTTAACATCACACATTTACCGAATTGTAGTTACTTTAATAACATTGTATATTTCATATCATTTTAAATCGAATTTCAAAAATTCATCAATATAGCACACCAAAACACCAATTTGGCTCTCTTAATTCCATGGCGAAGCATTTAGTCCCCTTAAGTACTTTAATCTTAATTATTTCGATTTCTTGTATAAACTAAATTTACAAAATGTTTATTAGAACTATTTAAGTTTCTCTGCGACCATTATTTCAATCCCCCAAGAATTAAATATAACAACGATGACTCTATTTCTAATATAATCCACGCACACACACACACACATCCTTGTAGCAGTCAATTAAACCGACATTGACCCAGAAACTTAAACTTGATGTATTGTCATGTTCGCCTTCATTCGGAGCGTATTTTCTTTTCCTCTGCTGCTGCTTCTTCTTCTTTTTGTCTAGATTTTATTTTGGCATCAAAAATGATGCAATTGTTTTTCATTCGTAAGCAATTTGTTACTGAGCTGCGACTGCTCCAGAGCTGATGCTGGTATTGTCGAGTTCCCCTTTGTGATATCTTAACCTCAGTCAAGGACAATGTTATTGTTTCCAATTGCAATGTGAGTAAATGTATGTGTGTGTGCGAATGTTGAAAATCATACGGAAACTAAACGAAGTGAATGAAATTGAATTGAATGTCTTTGCTGATATGAGGGCAACTATGTAGGTAATGCACGAAAAGAAATTTGATGGTTAAAAATGTTTATACATTTATTGAAAATATATAGTTTTGAATTAAAATTTATCTTTACATTTTAAAGGGAAAAAGTGAGGAATTATTACCAATATATGTAACCGTTACACTAAATATAAAAAGCATGGTTTACACAATGCTTTACGTATGTGTAAATTTGTCTGTTTGACATTTCGAACACTGGTTTCTGAAAAACTAAAAATCTAATTTTTTTGTGTAAATTTTTGAGGTCAGTGAACTTAAATTTCCCGGAAAAAACAATATTTTTCAAAAATAGAAATTAAATCTCCGAACGAAATAGATCAATGCTAAAATCATACCAACAATAATGGCTAATTTTTAGTTACAATAATACTAACAATAATAAGAGGTGATTTTTAGCCATTATATTTTTGGCAATACTGGCTTAAACAGTTACTGAACGTTTGTTTGTGAGCTGAACATATCGCAATATTCCATTCGGAAAATATTTAAAAATCAGCTTGGGGTAAAGGCAGTGAAATTCCAAAAAGTGAAAAAAACTTACACCGCAACAGAAAGAAAATAGACTCAAAAGAGCTAAAGAATTGCTTCGCTTGGCCGAAAGTGGTGAACTGCCGAATTTGGTTTTCTCCAATGAGAAAATATTCGTTGTCTAGCAGTTTATAAACAAACAAAATGAATTTTAACCTTCGGTTTGCCACCAGAACTCAAGCGCCGGTCATGGCGATGATGGTGCGGGTCGGCATAACAGCCGATGCTCGCTCTCCGCGTCAGAATGAATGCCGAATATTATCGCGAAAATATTCTGGAGGGTGTATTAAAGCCTTGGGAACGCAAATATTTTGTCCGCAGACCCTGGACATTTCAACAGGACTCCATCGCACCATCGCACTCAGCTCGCTCCACCCAAGAATGGTTGCAAAATGAGGTTTCTCACTTCATTTCCAGCGTACAATGGTCACCGGATACCAATCCGTTGGACTATTGTGCCTGGAGTATTTTGAAAATCAAGGTTGGCACTAAAAAATAGAAAAAATGTCGATCACCTCAAGCAAGCGCTCCGCCGGGAATGGTCCAAAATACCGCAGAGCAACATACGGGCAGCGTGTGACGTTTTCATTGGCCATTTGAAGGTCATAATTCGTGCCAAAAGTGACCAATTCGACCAAATCTAAACTTATTCTAAAATTCTATGCTATTTCCGAAATTTTTTGCTTTCATTCAAAAAATTTAAAAAAAAGTAAAATTTATGGCGTTTGACTTTGTTGCAGTTTTTTATCTCACCCTGTACATCCTTGTAGCAGTCAAGAGAAAATTTTTGTACATTTGATTGTTTGTTCGTAATCTATAGACTCAAAAACTGTTAAACAGATTTTCCTGACTACAGGATCGCCTGAAAGTAAAATAGCGTTTTTTTTTAAATTCCACTTGGAACTCGAGGTATGGCATCAGAATCGGAGTTACCTCCATAAAATTTAGATTTTATATGCACATATCTATTGATCGATTAAACATAGCGTCTCCAAATGTGGAAATTAATAAATAATTGGAACAAAAATGATTTACCAAATTATATTGAAATCGTTCAATTGTGGATATAGCTCCCATATATATTTTCGGCTGATTTCACATATTTGATGCACCAAACACGATATGTATATAAAATTTGGAAGGAGTGACGAAATATGATCGGAAAATAATTTTGCCAAATTATATTGAAATCGGTTCAGATTATATCATATAGCTCCCAATTATATTTTCGACCGATCTCACATATGTTTGTCCGATTCCAATGAAATTTGGAATGAGTGTCGGAAAAAAAATGCGAAATTATATGGAAATTGGTTGAGCTATATCCTATATCTATATAGATATATCCAAAGCTTCCATATATATTTTCAGCCGATTTTGTATATTTGATGCACTAAACACGCTATACATCTCAAATTTTAATGAAATTTGGAACGTGTAAATTTTATATAGATTTGGATATAGTTCCCATACATATTTTCGGCCGATTTAGGACTATTAATAAATGTTGTATTGTAGCCGCGGTAAACATTTTCATTAAATAATCCTGAAACATGTAACTATATGGATCGTACTAACAATTCCAATAAAAATTGTATATATTTTTCTGAATTTGATAAGTTTCTTCTATGCTCTCCTATGGATCTTAAAAATCACCCTTTACTTGTGGTCTGAAATTTTGGGACGATTTGATTTTTTTTAAAAAATTGTAATGTAAAGTCAAAAATATTCAAATTTTTATGAATTTAATTTATTTATTATTGTTTGTCCTTAGATCTGTTTCATTCCAATATTTAGTAATTGTTCGTTGTATTAGTACTTCCCGTCTAGAGGTCTGTGATTTTGAGATGATTTTTAATGTTTAAAAATTTTCAATGTTTTAACAGATTCCGGTCAGTATATTGAGTAAAATATTCACAAAATACATATTTTTTTAATTCAAATTTTCAATTTTTTTCACAGCTTTTCTCTCTCTGTTATCGCTCCCATTGCGTACTGCCTTTTATCTTTCCCACAGTAGAAAGAAAATTTTGAAAGTTAACTTCATTGGATTTATTTGTACACAGATGAAAGTAAATGAAAATGCTATGAAGTATCTAAGCAGACGGAGCTTGGGGTGGGGAGGGTAGCACAAAAATTCAATGGAAAAATCTTTTGTTTTTCATTGGGATTACAGACAAAACTAACTTTCCATTTGAATTATTTTCATTTTCAAGTTAAAGAAGGCATCCAACCAGCCAGCCAGCCAACCAGTCATCCATCCATTTGTTCGAAACGCACAGCACAACATAAGGAAATTAAAATGCAAAAATAAACAAATTGCTAGGAAAATAGATTGTGTCTCTCTCTCTAGAGCTCTCTTTGACTTCCTCTTCCACTGCTACATGGACCGGAAAAACAGAATTCTAAAACAAAATAAATGCGTAAATACTTGCAATCATCTGTTATTTGAAGTCTATGATAATGTTTTGGTTTGATTTGAATTTCCAAGGAAAAGAAGGAAGATTTTTTCTATTGTTGTTGTTGTTTTGGCAAACAAAAACTAAGTTCGGAATAGGGTAGAGTTGTTTTGAAAACAAAGAAGACTTTAATGTCACAAATGAGGAAACTGTAACTTTTGTGTTTGTATTTCGAGGTACGATTTTTGAAACAATTGAAATTAAAACAAAATTAGATATATGTGTATTACTCTCCAATGAAGAAGGCATATCACAGAGGGGTGAGATCCTCAAAAACGGAAATTAATTCAATAAAGCATTGTACCGGTTTGAAATTTTTCTCTGACATTTATATCACCACTGGAATATAGAGATACCTCCTAATTTTCGAGACATTGAAAGTTTCGGCCAAAATTTTATTGCTACATTATTTGGTATAGGCCTCATGTTGCTGTACATCCTAATTTTCGATGTATTGAAGGTTTTTATAAATAACGCACTTCCTAAGATTTTGGCGTTTTTAGCTATTGTTTGTGATCACGTTTTTTAAAATGGCCATAACTCCTTAAATATTAAGTTTTCGGCGTTTTTAGCTATTATTTGTGATCACTTTTTAAGGCATGAATTGTTGAATACTTTAAAATGGCCGTAACTCCTTAAATATTGAGTTTTCGGCTGTTTTAGCTATTATCTGTGATCACTTTTTAAGGCATGAATTATTGAAAATCTTAAAATGGCCATAACTCTTTAAATATTGAGTTTTCGTCTTTTTTAGCTATTATCTGTGATCACTTTTTAAGACATGAATTATTGAAAATCTTAAAATGGCCAAAACTCTTTAAATATTGAGTTTTCGGCGTTTTTTACTATTATTTGTGATCACTTTTTAAGGCATGAATTATGTAAATCTTAAAATGGCCTTAACTCCTTAAATATTGAGTTTTCTGCGTTTTTAGCTATTATTTGTGATCAATTTTTAAGGTATGAATTATTGAATACTTTAAAATGGCCATAACTCCTTAAATATTGAGTTTTCGGCGTTTTTAGCTATTATTTATGATCATTTGTTAAGGTATTAATTATTGAATACTTTAAAATGGCCATAACTCCTTAAATATTGAGTTTTCATCGTTTTTAGCCATTATTTGTGATCAATTTTTTAGGCATGAATTATTGCAAATCTTAAAATGCCCATAACTCCTTAAATATTGAGTCTTCGGTGTTTTTTGCTATTATTTGTGATCACTTTTTAAAGCATGAATTATCGGAAATCTTAAAGTGGCCATAACTCCTTAAATATTGATTTTTCGGCGTTTTTAGCTATTATTTGTGATCACTTTTTAAGGCATGAATTATTGAAAATCTTAAAATGGCCATAACTCCTTAAATATTGAGTTTTCGGGGTTTTTAGCTATTATTTGTGATCATTTTGAAGGCATGAATTATTGGCGATCTCAAAATTGAAATAACTCCTTATATATTGAGTTTTCGGCGTTTTTAGCTATTATTTGTGATCACTTTTTAAGGCATGAATTATTGAAAATCTTAAAATGCCCATAACTCCTTAAATATTGAGTTTTCTGCGTTTTTAGCTATTATTTGTGATCACTTCTTAAGGCATGAATTATTGAATACTTTAAAATGACCATAACTCTTTAAATATTGAGGTTTCGGCGTTTTTAGCTATTATTTGTGATCACTTTTTTAGGCATGAATTATTGGAAATCTTAAAATGGCCATAACTCCTTAAATATTGAGTTTCGGCGTTTTTAGCTATTATTTGTAATCACTTTTTAAAGCATAAATTATTGGAAATCTCAAAATGGCCATAACTTAAATATTGAGTTTTCAGCGTTTTTAGCTATTAATTGCGATCACTTTTTAAGGCATGAATTATTGAAAATCTTAAAATGGCCATAACTCCTTAAATATTGAGTTTTCGGCGTTTTTAGCTATCATTTGTGATCTCTTTTTAAGGCATGAATTATTGGAAATCTTTAAATGGCCATAACTCCTTAAATATTGAGTTTTCGGCGTTTTTAGCTATTATTTGTGATCACTTTTTAAGGCATGAATTATTGAAAATCTTAAAATGCCCATAACTCCTTAAATATTGAGTTTTCTGCGTTTTTAGCTATTATTTGTGATCACTTTTTAAGGCATGAATTATTGGAAATTTTAAAATGGCCATAACTTCTTAAATATTGATTTTTCGGCGATTTTAGCTATTATTTGTGGATACTTTTTAAGCCATTAATTATTGGAAATTTTAAAGTGGCCACAACTCCTTAAATATTGAGTTTTCGGCGTTTTTAGCTATGATTTGTGATCACTTTTTAAGGCATGAATTATTGGAAATTTTTAAATGGCCATAACATCTCAATCGAATAATAAATGTATTTTTATTCACAAAAATACATGAACAGACGGACGGACTGATGACATACGTAAATCGACTCGGAAAGTGATTCTATGGAAATTCTCAAATGTTACTATGAATCAATCTCGCATTCTTCTCCATGCTACAAACAAATGCACAAGGACATAATATCCTTACCACTATGTGGTGTAGAGTATAACAAATAGGACCTTCTTGATATTATTTTTTTTAACTCGGATATGGCAAAAACATTTACATACTCGTATTTATACAGAATTGTTTTTTAAACTTCTTTAATCTAAAACACTGATAACTACATGTATTCCATGTTTCCATTTGAAAATCATAACTTTTGATAAGAAAAAAACTAAAATATTAAATTTCAAAAAACCAAAAACATGTTTTTTACTTAGAAAACTAAACAACGTAGAAGTAGTAGTAGATTTTAGTTCTACAATAGTTTAAAAACATTAGATGAATAGATGAATTTTATGTTTTTAAATTAATCTCCGTTTTTGGTGATTTCACCACTCTGTGCTTATTTTATGACGATCTATACAAGGCCTTTTATGTATGCTCTCCGCTCGTATTAATCGACCGTGGCATCAGAATAAATGCCAGATATTATCGCGAAAATATTCTGTAGGGTGTATTAAAGCATTGGGCAGGCAAACATTTTGGCCGCGGACCTTGGACATTTCAACAGGACTCAGCATGCGCCACCCAAGAATGGTTACAAAATGATGTTCCTCGCTGAGGAATTTATTATGTTATAGAAGGACTTTAATTTTTAGAGGACATACAAAAGTTGTTATATTTACATAAAAATAAATAACAGTATTATATTTATAGAAAACATAAACAATGTCCTCTATATTAATAAAAGACTTATACCAGGCTTTCTATGCATAGAATTTCCAGCAAAAGCTTTCTATGTACATATAAAAGTCTTGCGGCTTCCTTTTATTAATATAAATAATAATTACATTCAACCTCTTCTAAAAATAACATTTACTTCTCAACCAACTCACCACAACAATTTTATGCTTAAAATAACTTTAAATCACAAATCATCGCCCTTAAATAACAGTTACAAAAATCCTTTTCAATGAATAAATATATTCGTATTCAGTTCATTTACGCCATTGATAATGTAATTATTAATAGTCTCTTAATATTTTTTTTTTTTTTCAATTTAAAAGCCATAAAACGGACGGAGATTTGTGGTTTAATAAAATGTATATATTTGTGTGTTCGTATGTGTGTGTTTGTATTTACAAATAAATATTGAATTGCTTTTCACTGTAATTGACTAATTAGCCATTTGCTGTATATGGCTGTGAATTATGTACGCCCACAAGTAAACACCCGGAATTAAATTCTGTAATTCGATAAATTTTACTGTTGAAAAAAATATGTTTTTTAAGTAATGCTATGAAATAGTAATATATTCAAGGTGAAAGTCGGACACAGAAAATTTAATGAAGAAAGTATGACTTATAGATAGGAAAGAGGAGGAGTGGGATAATATATATTTTTCCTCAAGAATTTGCTATACCCAGCAACAATAATTTATAGGGCATATTAAATTTGACATTCAAATTGCAAAACCTCATAGTAATTATCAGTTGTATTCTAAACTAAAATTTTGCACTTTCCAATATTTTTATCAACACATATCAATCAGATTATATTGTCCATATTGGTCCACTTCTTCTGGTACCTCTCCCACAAGACGTCAACATTTTGAATAACTATGAAGGTCATAAACGTGAAATGAGCATCCGATTATGTCCAAACTCGGAACACACCAATATTTCTGGTAATACAAGACCTGGCGTGAAGATGGGATATATCGGTCCACTTCCTCTGGTAGGTTTACATTTTAATCAATTATTCATATAAACTTGGAAATAAATGTTAGATGCTCATCCCAATATTTTTTCAGTATTAGGTGGAGTGGAATACTTCGGTCCATCTCGCAAATTTCCCAATCTTCCAAAAATTAATACATTTTTTCATGTAATGATGATTTATATCATACTTAGGTCAGAAACGAAATGGACAACATTGTCCCCCTCATTTGGATCCACCCCCATCCTGAACTGTACTAACTGCTATTAAATATGGAACAGTTTGGTAAAGTGTAAACGGATGAACCTGGAATTTTGAAATATTGTATTGGGGTGCCTGTTGGTGTTTGGTTTGTGATATAGAGAAGGTTTTGGAAATGGGTACTACAAGTGCAAGAAAATAACTAAATAGTACTATATTTGGTACAATTTAGTATTGGGTGAACAGATAGTGCTTAAAATCTGAAATTTTAGTATTAGGGTCGTTGTTCATGCATAGAAGTGGTTTCGGAAATGTGTACTGTAATTGTCAGAAAAGTACTGGTGGTATCTGTGTACCAGATTTGGCAGTAGTTTGGAAATGCGTTCTATGTTACGAAAGTATACGAAAAAAAAACTAAATGGTACTAAAATTGGTATTGGTTGAGGCGGTAGGACTGGATTGCTCAAATTTGATGTTAAGGTCTCTGTTGGTATCTGGAATTGAGATATAAAGGGGACTTTGGAAATGTGTTATATAATTTTACGAAAAGTACTAAATAGTACTAAATTTTTTATTGGGTGAAGGAATAAACATACAATTCTGAAATTTCATCTTTAGATTAATGATTGTATCTGTGTTTGAGATTTGGCGGTGGTTTGGAAATAAATCCTATATTTTTGTACGAAAAGTACTAAATGGTACTCAATTTGGTATTGAGTGAAGGGATAGAAGAGAAATTCTAAAATTTCATATTGAGAGCTTTGTTGAAACTACAAACTACATACAGGATGAGATAAAAAACAGTAACAAAATCAAACGCCATAATCTTTACATTGTTTAAATTTTATTGAATGAAAGCAAAACATGTCGGAAATAGCATCACATTTTAGAATAAGTTTAGATTGTTTCGAATTGGTCACCTTTGGCACGAATTATGACCTTCAAACGGACAATGAAATCGTCACACCCTGCCCGAATGTTGTTCTGCGGTATTTTGGTCCATTCCCGGCGAAGCCAACCTTGCTTTCCAAAATTATCCAGACACAATAGTCCAACGGATTGGTATCCGGAGATTTTGGTGGCCATTGTGCGCTGGAAACGAAGCGAGGAACCTCATTTTGTAACCATTCTTGGGTGGCACGTGATGAGTGCGATGGTGCTGAGTCCTGTTGGAATGTCCAAGGTCTGCGGGGAAAATGTTTGCGTAGCTTCAATACACCCTCCAGAATATTTTCGCGATAATATTCGGCATTTATTCTGATGCCACGGTTGATTAATACGAGCAGAGAGCGACCATCAGCTATTATGGCGGCCCACATCAGCACCATGGACGGCGCTTGAGTTCTGGTGGTCAACTTATCTCACCCAGCAATGGGATGTGTGAAATATGAAGAGAACCGGGTTCTTATTTCGGATAATGGTTTCGGTGATTCGAAACTTTGACCGTTTGTGAGGAAGGTAGTGAAAGGAATTGCCTGATCCTAACCATCTTTATAACATATTTTTTGTTTGATATAAATATTGAGATGTGCAAAGTCTGAATGGAATCGGATGTTCATTTCGCGTTTTATGAGCTTCTTGGATATTCACAGTTTTGACCCTTGTGGGGAAGTACCAAAAGGAGAGGACCGATATATTCCATCTTCATACCAAACCTTGACTTAATAAAAATATTGTGATGTGTGTAATTTGAAGACAATCGGAATCTTATATCATAATTTTTAAGAGTTACAATTATTTAAAATTGTCACCCTTGTTGGAGAAGGTACTAATTGGAGTGGACCGATATTGCCCATTTTCACACCTGACCTAGCGTTGATGCAAATATTAGGATTTGCAAAGTTGGAGCAAAATCCATCTCCGAACTCGATCAAAATTTGACAATTATATTTTGATGTACCAATTTAGGACCAAATTGAATACAGGCAGACAGACAGACGCACGGACGAACGAACATCGCTAGATCGACTCTAAATGTCCTGAAGAGACATTATCAAATGATATATTCCCCCTCTAACCATATGGCTAAAGGTATAAAAGGTGGTCTAAGCCAAATATTTTGAGATGTTAAAAACTTCCGAAAAAAAAACAAAATTTCGAAACACTTTTCGAAAGTATGGAATATAAAACCAGTAAAGAAAGTCCGGGCGTGCCCGACTTAATGATACCCTACACCACTTTGCTAATTTAGTAGAGCTCCACATAACAATTAAAAGTTTTTATGGGAGAATTTAATCACACACGCTATGATTATAATCGTAATTTAAAGTTCAAAGTACTAAATATGCCGAAGCATTTGTATCTTTTAAATTCGGAATTGTGTTGCCCATTTGGTGCACAATTAATTTTAAATCGGATAAAGATATATATGGGAGCTATATCCAAATCTGAACCGATCTCGATAAAATTTGGCAAAGATGTTTCTGAGCTGTATTTGATATATTTCCCTCAATATCGTTGTTACGGAGTGCAAATTATGGCTGTGGGTAACAAATACAACAAATCGGATGAACAATATATATGGGAGCTATAGCTATATTTGAACCGATCTTCAGCAAATTTGGCATAATAGCTTCTAGACTCAGTTCGGTCGTATGTGCCAAATTCCATCTCATTTGGGCAAATATTAGACGTTTGGTGCTCAATAAAAGGTAAATCGGACATAATACCCTGACCATCTTGTGGTGTAGGTTATAAATATAATATCACAACATAAGTCCACAAAATCTTATTTCCATTCTGTTCTTGGATCAGTTGTTGCCCCATATCCCGTAATCGAAGTTTTACCTGACAGAAAAATCATCGAGTACAAGATTTGTCTTTGATAAATAATTTCAAACGAAAGTCGAAGTAAATATCGAATAAATTAGTCAGAAGGTAATTAATTGTGAATTTTGATGTAACCTTGAAAACGCCTTTGAGATACTTTTATTTTCATTTCACTTTCAATACTTTCGAAAAGTTGTACGTGAATTGAATCGAATCGAATTTTAATCCATGAACTTCAACAAATGCTAGACATGATTCCCGTTAAAAATTGTCTACTTTCTTTTTCTAAACATTGTTCAAAAGATTTTTTTTTAATTTTTATTGAAATTATTTTTTTTTTTTCAAAGTCCTTAAATCTAATTTTAAATTAAATAAATGTATACCAAGTGGATTTTAATCAATCATCTCAAGCACTACTGCTGGCAGATGTTACTTTTTCCTCTTCTTTTTCGCCCTCCTTTTCACCTTCCTTTTCTCCCTCTTTTTCGGGCTCTTTTGAAGGTTCCTTGGCAGGTTCTTTCTCCGGTTCCTTTGGTGGTTCCTTGGCTGGCTCTTTCTCTGGTTCCTTTGGTGGTTCCTTTGCCGGCTCTTTCTCTGGTTCCTTTGGTGGCTCCTTGGCGGGCTCTTTGGGCTTTTCTGGCTCACGAAGACATCCACTCAAGGTGGTGCGTATGAAATCATAATAATACGAAACTCTGGCATGGGCATCTGGGAAGCCCTTGGCACAGGGGCGACCCCAATTCACCAAAGCCACCAATTTACCATTATGCACCAATGGACCACCACTATCGCCATGGCAGGCACCCTTGCCCTTATCGTTGAACGTACACAAATGGCCAATATCAACCCAAGTGCTGTTGTCATGAGCAGCCCGACACTCCTTGAATGGAACATACTTCACCGTTAGAGTTTGTAACATTTGTGGCACCTCACCACCCAGCGATAGGGTACCCCAACCAGTGAGCACCAACTCATCGCCATCCTTCAACGGTTCACTATCATATTCCACTGCCTTGGTGTGTTCATCGAATTCAATGGATCTGTTCAAATGGATCAGGGCAATATCATTGGCATAGGCGGGATTGTTGTAACTGCAATGCATTACAATGCGATCGGCAAAGTAGTATTTTCCGGTATGGTTCTTAAGATTATAGGCCCCGGTGAGGACTTTGAGTTTTTCCGGCTTGGCTCCGGCCACACAATGGGAGGCTGTTATTACCCACCGTTTGTCGATAATGGCCCCACCACAGAAATGGCGACCCTTTAAACTTTGCAATGAGATCTGATAGGGTGCCAAGTCTTCGGGGGCATCTTCACCACCCACAATACGATTGGTGGTAAACTGAGGAGGATACAGAACTTCAAGGTCTTCACGTGCCTCCAGGGCTGCCGCCTGGGTATAAACGCTTACAGTAGTCACCAATATGGCCAAAAATAATAACTTTCGATTTCCATTGCTGCGGCACGGCGTCATATTGTTGCCGTTTGTTGGCTGAACGTGAACTGAGTTTCCTTTTCACTTTACTTGCACGTATTTATAGAAGCAGAAGACATCGCCAGCGCCATAGGGCTGACTCTGCCCGCTTGGCTATCCATCACGTTGCTTATCTTAGAGGGCTTCATTATGCCATGCATGTCACGTTCCTGCTGGCTAACTATCAACATGAAACGCAGAGTTTATTTGTTTGCTATGCTACGCCTGATGAAATGGAGTTCTAGTCGTACGCACTCCACACACACAACATGGTCCTGCTGAGTTTGCGCAGTTTTAGCATTCAAAGCTTGCAATGGTAACTTTTTATACTTCTTTTCTTTTTGTTTGCATTGCGATATGGAAATGATAGCCGTCGAGTTTTATCACCCGAAATACGGACAGAAGCGAAACTTCATGCAACACAGGTGCCGTCTAAATTAAATGTCGTTTTTTATTACCAATCACGTTTTATTTACATTCACCCGCATCCGTATGTAGGCATACGTTTTTATGTTCTCCTTCTTTCTCTTTCTGCCATTTGCAATTGATGTGAATCGTTTTTTTTAAAGTTCAAGTCTAGAATTGCTTTATTTTAATGTTTATTGTCCAAAATGAAAGGTGAATGAATCGAAAATGCATGTCCGGCAGAAAAAATACATCGAACCATGTCGTGGGTCAGAGAACCGGAAAAAATGACTTGTCGGACTTGAATTAGTTTAAAAAATTTCATGTGTTTTAATTCGGATTTAGCTTTACCTTACAGAAACCGGCCCCAGATATTCGGCCAAAATTATATGTTGACGATCCCAAAAATATTATAAAAAAGTTAAAAAGCATTAGTCGGTTTTGCCGGCAGATGTTTACCCTCAGTCAATGTTCGATTATTTAAATATATTTAGCCTTCTGTTATGATTATTCAAATTGCTGACCCTCTATGGAGTAGGTTCCGAAGGAATGGGCCAATATTCTCCATTTCGTATCAGACCTAAATAAATATGATATAAATGTTGAAACGTGCCAGGTTTGGACTAAATCGACTGCTTCCTTCACCTTGTGTCATTGGCTAGAGAGGGTATATATGAATTGATACGGCCAAAACGTGCTCATCGAAGTAACAGATTTAGACCCTCGGTCTGTTTCGACCAAATCCGTTTCAGGGCATTTGGAGTCGATCTAACGATGTCCATCCGTCCGTTGCTGGCTGGGTGGTGCATACAATGACTTTCGAAGGGAGTACCCGATTTGGTCCAAACTTGAAACATCGTAGTATTATTACCAAACTTAGACCGGGTTCAGAGATGGGCAATATCGATCCACTCCTTCTGGTAACTCCCCCACAAAATGTCGAAATTTTCAAAAAAAAAAAAAAAACAAACAAACAAGTCGGCCGGGCCGAAGTTTGAATACCCTCCTCCATTTGAACGAATTAAAAAATTTTCAAAAAATAAAAGCCGCTAAAAATTCTGTTAAAATCTTAAAAATACCGAATATAGACGTTATATTGAGGTCTATACGACGTGGACATACATTGTTGTAGCTAAAATCATCAAAATACCGTACATAGGGAGGTACCGTTACATCGGAGCTATAGGAAGGCCTGGACTTGCATAGGCATTACGAACTTCAAATACGACTTCTCAAACAATTTCGGTGAGTATTGTTCCTAAAATCGTCAAAATCGGCCTATACAAAGTCCTGGAACTGCATAGACAACTTTCGGTCATAGGCTGTAGTATCCATTACGAACTTCAAATACCAAATTTGAAACAATTCTGGTGAATAATGTCGCTAAAATTATCAAAATACCGAATATCGAAAGGTATTGTTAAATGGGGGCTATACGAATACGTGGACCTGCACAGACAATTTTCTGTCTTAGGCTGTAGTATCCATTACGAATTTCAAATACCAAATTTGAAACAATTCCGGTGAATAATGTCGCCAAAATCATCAATATACCAAATATTAGGAGGTACCATTATATGGGGGCTATACGAAGGCGTGAACCAGCACGGATTCCATTAGGCAAATAATGAAAAGTGAGCTCGGGGTAAAGCCATTGAAAATCCAAAAAGTGCAAGAACTTACACCACAAAAGAAAGAAAATAAACTTAAAAGAGCTAATGAGTTGCTTCGCTTGGCCAAAAGTGGTGAACTGCCAAATTTGGGTTTCTCCGATGAGAAAACATTCGTTGTCCAGCAGTTTGTAAACAAACAAAGTGATCGTGTTTACTAGCCAAAGAGGTCAGCTGAAAATGTGCACCTTCTGGGCCGCCATTACAGCCGATGGTCGCTCTCTGCTCGTATTAATCGACCGTGGCATCAGAATAAATGCCGAATATTATCGCGAAAATATTCTGGAGGGTGTATTAAAACCTTGGACAACAGGACTCAGCACGTGCCATCCAAGAATGATTACAAAATGAGGTTCCTCGCTTCATTTCCTGCGCACAATGGCTCCCAAAATCTCCGGATACCAATCCGTTGTACTATTGTCTCTGGAGTATTTTGGAAAGCAAGGTTGGCCCTAAAAAAATACCAAAATGTCGATCACCTCAAGCAAGCGCTTCGCCGGGAATGGGCCAAAATATCGCAGAGCAACATTCGGGCAGCGTATGACGGTTTCATTTTCATTGGCCGTTTGAAGGCCACAATTCGTGCCAAAGGTGACCAATTCGAACAAATCTAAACCTATTCTAAAATTTGATGCTATTTCCGACATTTTTTCTTTCATTCAATAAAATTTAAGAAAAAATTTAAAAATTATGGCGTTTGACCTTGTTGCAGTTTTTTTTTTTTTATCTCACCCTGCATATGTAAAATTTGAAGAGATTGGATGCTTATTTCGCTTTCTTTTAGCGTTTAGTTTTTCTAAATCTTGAGCCTTATATGCAGGAGGTACCAGAAAAAATGGCCCGATCTCTATCATCTTTATAACACATCTTGAGTTGATGGAAATATTGAGATGTTCCAAGTCTGAATGGAATCGGATAATAATTTCGTATTTTATGAGCTTCATGAATATTCAAAATGTTCACCCTTTGTGGGGGAGGTACTAGGAGGAGTAGACCTTTATATTCCATATTCACACCAGACCTTCGGTAAATAAAAAAATTGTGATGTGTGTAACTTGAAGAGAACCGAATGTTAATTTCGAGTTTTATGAGTTTCATAAATTTTCAAAATTTTGGCCCTTTTTGGGGGAGGTACCAGATCTTGGTTCAATAGAACCTCGAACTGATTACTTCGTAGCAATTTGCCCCATTAATATTCGGGTCGAAGTTGACAGCTCGGCATTTGGACGACAACAGAGCTCTGTTAACGGTTATGCTAAATATTCGATTTGTACATTTGATAATAATTGACATAGCTTCTTTTATAAACAACAGATCTACAAAACTATCGAATATCTCACAAGAGAACAAATTTAGCCTACCTTTTTTGTAAGTTCTTCAAATCGTTGGAAGGATTTTTTTGAAGAGTTTTTTATAGAACATTTGTAACATTGTGTGAACACTTTTTTAAGGTGGTAGAGATCTTCAGAACGATGTCCTTTAAGAGCCTTCCAAAACTCGAAGATCTTAAGAAATCCCATTTTTTCACATTAGTCAAATTGCCTTAAAATCAAGAATTAAATTCCGTTTTATTCATTCTTCTCCGCTAATGGAGCATGCTCGTCCATGTCCTGGTTCGCATTTTGCTTTCACCTGTGCACTTCCTCTTGATACTGTTGTTGTTCTACCTTAACTACATTGAAGTTAATTTTTTTGTTGCTCATAAAACTTTTTAATAAGTTCTAAATTGTCAACATTCAGTTTTCACATCACCTGCGATGTTGTAGGAAAATTATGCTGAAGGAATTCAAGCTTGAGCGGCAAAACTAAAAAAACCAAAACATTTTTATAAACATGGAAAATAACTCAGGCAACAGGAAGGGAATTCCAAGAGCAAGCGATGGCGGTTGGTCACTTCATTTGATTTTTATGTGCGTAAGTGAGTGAAGAAAAACTTTTTACCCTCGCTTAAAGAAAACACGAGAAAAATCAAAAGGAGATACAAAAAAAAAGAAACCTTCAAAAGAAAACGCCATTGAAAACTTTATGAATGTCAATGTTTGTCATTGTTTTTTGGTGGGGTGGGGGTTATTTGAGATTAAATGACACTTTTATTGTAAAAAACAA
Organism: Musca domestica; assembly: GCF_030504385.1. Taxonomy (NCBI): domain Eukaryota; kingdom Metazoa; phylum Arthropoda; class Insecta; order Diptera; family Muscidae; genus Musca; species Musca domestica. Next base: position 8,479,691 of record NW_026712114.1, read on the forward strand.
AATCAAATATAAGTTTTTGGTTTAAAAACGTGCGTTTATTTTTCAACAGCAACTCCATCAACTACAGCTGGACCATGGGCAAGACAAGACAACAACTGGAGGCCATAATAAATCAACAAAATACATGCGTGCTTTAATCTGCAGCGAACAGAAAACATGTTCAATGCCGCCCCGAATGAAGTCGCTCGAAAAGAATATCCACGCCAAAAACGTAGTTCGCATTTTATTAATGTTTATTAGAGGGGGTCGAGTTGTTTGAGTTGTTAGTTTACCCAGTCGGTTTGACTTTATTTTTCCGATTATCAGATTTCGTTTAAACGTGGCACATCGTAATATTATTATCTAACCTAGATCGAGTTAAAGAGTCCCCTCATACTGGTACCTACCCCATAAAATGTTAAAAAAGAAAGTATCATACGATTAGGTTTAAAGTTCGGAAATCCTAATATTTATACCAATAATCCTATTAGAACATTGTTGGCATGTTCGTTCGGGATACCGTAGTATTTTGTTGTTGCAAAATAGTCAGGATTAATCCGATTATTGCTGAGACTATTTTGCACCACAAATAATCCCAATATTTAAACTGCCAACAAATGCAGATCAATTTAGCAATGTATTCTAACTTCGTATATCTCAATATTTTTACCAACCCTAGATATAATGGGCTACATTCACATCCTCCACAGAAGGTTAACATTTTTAATAATTTTAACTCTCATAAAATATTTTGGTGAGAATTTTCCAGAAAAAAAGTTATTCGTGACGGAATTCAAGCGTGATAGTGTGATTTTTTTATATTTGGCTGGAAAACCACAAGTGGCTATCGTTAGAGCACTCCAGTATTTAAATCTGAATAAATCTTTTGTGCCTCGTACAATCGCTCATTACCGTGATACTGGTTGCGTAGCCCGACGTCAAGGAAGTGGACAGAGGAAAATAGCAACATCAGCAGAAATGGTACGAAAAGTAAAGAAGCGACTTGATCAAAACACGCGTCGCAGAAAATTGCTCGTGAGCTGAATATATCGTAATATTCCATTCGGCAAATATGAATATGAAAAATGAGCTCGAGGTAAGACATTAAAATTCGAAAAAGTGCAAGAACTTACACCGCAACAGAAAGAAAATAGATTCAAAAGAGCTAAAGAGTTGCTTCGCTTGGCCAAAAGTGGTGAACTGCCGAATTTGGTTTTCTCCGATGAGAAAACTGTCCTGCAGTTTGTAAACAAACAAAATGATCGTGTTTACTTGCCAAAGAGGTCAGCTGAAAATGTGCACTTTCGTTTGGACGTGTGAGCCGCCATAACTTCCGATGGTCGCTCTCCGCTCGTATTAATCGACCTTGGGATCAGAATATATGTCGAATATAATCTCGAAAATATTCTGGAGGGTGTTTTAAAGCCTTGGGCACACAAACATTTTGGTCGCAGACCTTGGACATCCCTAACATCCCTAAATATTCGTCGTAGACCCCATAATGTATATATATTCAAAATCAGCATAAAATTCTAAGCCGATTTAACGATGTCCGTCTGTCTGTTGAAATCACGATACAGGCCACATTATATGACGTAGAGCGTCAAAATTTAACAGAATAGTTTGTATTGTGTTTAGGATGGTTGGTATTGAAAATGAGATATATCGGTCCACGTTTTGGTATAATCCCCATATAACGGTACCTCCCGATATTCGGTAATTTGATTATTTTTTCCACATTTTTTCACGGATTTGTCTGAAAATTGGTATTTGTAGGTCATAGTGGGTCCTAGTTCGTGTGGCGAAATATTGTATGTATGGGTCCACGCTTTTGTATAGCCCCCATAAAACGATACCTCCCGAGATTCGGTATTTTGATGAATTTTGCCACAATTTTTCACGGATTTGTTTGAAATTTGGTATTTGTAGGTCATAGTGGGTCCTAGTTCGTATACATTGCATGTATAGGTCCACGCTTTGGTATAGCCCCCATAGACCGGTACCTCCCGATATTCGGTATTTTGATGAATTTTGCCACAATTGTCTAAAAATTGGTATTTATTGACCATAGTGGGTTCTAGCTCCGGTGGCGAAACATTGCATGTATAATTCCACGTTTTGGTATATCCCCCATATAACGGTACCTCCCGATATTCGGTATTTTAATGAATTTTGCCACAATTTTTCATGGATTTGTCTGAAATTTGGTATTTGTAGGTCATAGTGGGTCCTAGTTCGTATGGAGAAACATTCCATGTATAGGTCCACGCTTTGGTATAGCCCCCATATAACGGTACCTCCCAAGATTCGGTATTTTGATGATTTTTGCCACATTTTTTCATGGATTTGTCTAAAAATTGGTATTTGTTAAACATAATGAGTAATAGCTCCGTTGGTGAAACATTGCATGTATAAGTCCACGCTTTGGTATAGCCCCCATATAACGGTATCTCCCGATATTCGGTATTTTGATGATTTTTGCAACATTTTCCCACGAATATGTCTAAAATTTGGTATTTGTGAGTCATAATTGGATCTAATGTTTCCATTACCCTAAGGTGGAGGGTATTAAAAGTTCGGTCCGGCCGAACTTAATGTTTTTTTCTTGTTTTATCTCACCCTGTATATGTGTACATACATGTTTAGCCCGTAGCCGTATCCTGATTTAGAACATTTAGTTTTGTTTCGAAAAAGTTAGTTTTGAAAATCGTTTAAGTTTCCTGTGACCAATTTATCGACACAGCCTATTATTACCACCACATCTTTCAATAAAGTTAAAGTGTTCCTCTTTATTTTCCTCCTTGCTTCACTTTTATCTCATTTAAAAGACAACAATCAACGCCCATCCGCTGAACATTCGCTGTGGTATTGCGATGATGATGACGATGGCTGCGTATAGGCCTACTGGCTGACCTTATGGTAACTGTTAATCTTATATGACAATTGATGACGCCCCAAAAACAAAGTTGTACCGTCCTCGGTTATCCTCTGGCCATGTTTTCTTTTTTTCCTTTTTTCGTGTTTTTTTCCATCATTCTGTTTTTTTGAGTTGGATGGGAAAAAACAGCGTACAGATTAATACCAGCCGACATATTTTCACGTTATGAAAAAAGTAGTGGAAAAAGAAAAAGGAAAACCCTTAACTTAATGCATTGCTTTGTCGCATCGTAAACGATTTATGAGAAGAAAGAACAACAACGGCGACGGCGACGCTGACGGTAGAACTTCCAAAACTGATGATGACAGTTTTTACTTTTGACATAAATGAAAAACGAAATAAAGGAAAATTTGTGGGCTGTGCCCATTTATGAATCCATTTGATAAATATCATTTGTGCCTCCTCCGGCAAATAACAAAGTAATAAGGTCAAGGTTGGGATGTTTAGTATTTTTTTTTTCTTTTTTACGGGATATATATTTATGTTATTAAATTGAAGTGGGCAAAATTTATGGGACATTATGTTATTTTGTCAAGGATGTGGACGAGATTCACTAATTGATTCATTGACGCCCCAAAGAAATGACTTAACTGGAAAGAAATGGCTGTACTGGAATACTAAAACTTTGTATGGTTGATTTTTGTTATGGAAAATGTAAATAGGATATTCAAAAATTAAGAAAAACATATTGGCTGTTTGTATGCAATTTCATCTTCGTAAATATTTTTACGAATGTAACTGCTTATTTAGAGAAATTTTCGGTAAATTGAAAAAAATAAAATTTTCTTTTTCTTATTATTTTTTTCTTTATATATCAGTCTTACCTTTATTCTTATTGTGACGTCTTTAATCGTTTTCTCCTACTCACTCGTATTTATAATCAATGTCCCCTTTGTTGTTTACATGATTTTTATACCCTACACCACGTGGTGGTAAGGGTATTATGTCTTTATACATTTGTTTGCAACATGAAGAAGAAAGCTAGATAGACCCATAGTTACATTTGAGGATCTTCATAGAATCACTTTCTGAGTCGATTTATGCATGTCCGTCCGTCCATCCTTCCATCTGTCCATGTATTTTTGTGAACAAAATGCAGGTCACATTTATTATCCGATTGAGATGACATTTTCCAAACAATATTTGTTTGGATCCTATTGGAATTGGTGAGAATCGATTCAAATTTAAATATAACTCCTATATTTATCTTCAACCAATTTCGGGTTAATTGTGCACCTGAATTTTGGAATATCTGACCGAATTCAGTCTAGAAGCGGGTACATCATATTTGATGAAAATCGGTTCAGATATAGATGTATCTCCCATATATATGTTTCATCCGATTTGGGTTTTTAAGTCCCTCACATTCGTAATATACGCTCCACAAGAATGATATTTGGAACCAGATAACTTATGGAGCTCAAAAATACCCAGTCTCTGTCAAATTTTATCGAGACCGGATCAGAGTTGAATATAGCTCCCACATATATATTTTATTCGAAATCAGGTTTATTGCACACCAAATGGCTAATATCAGTCCCAATTGACATTCCAGCAGTTCAGACTGAATTTATCCTAGAAACAGGTAATTTAAATTTGGTGAACATTGGTTCAGATATAGCTTAGCTCCCATATGTATATTTCATCCGATCTGCCGTTTAAATCCTTTACAATCGTAATATGCAATAGTGATCTTTGGCACCAGATATTAGATACAGCTCAGATATAAGTGTTTTAAATTCAGTCAATTTTAGTTCAGATTTGAATATAGCTTTTGTATAAATCTATATCCGATTTCAGGTTTATTGTGTACCAAATGGTTAATATCAGAACAAATGGACTGAATTTTGGTACTTCCGACGGAATTCAACCTAGAAGAAAATACTTCGAATTATGGTGAAAATCGGTTCAGATATAGCTATAGCTCCCATATATATGTTTCATCCGATCTGCCGTTTAAATCCCCCACATGCGTAATATGCACTCCACAACAAGAATATTTGATATCGGACATAAGATACAGCTCGAGTATATTCTGCTAAGTTTTATTGAGATCGGTTCAGATTTTTTATAGCTTTGACTTACATCATCATCCCATATTAATGTTATTGCTCACCATATATTTAGTATCAGCCCAAATTGAATAGATTTTTTCATATTCAACCGAATTTTACCATTTGCTGAAACTTTCGTCCGGTATATCTATTGCTCAAAGAAATGTTTTTTAATATAATCCTTATCGAAGTCATCACGCACTATACAGCAATGTTATTTGGTACTAGAGGTACAAAAGCCTCCGTTAATTTTTTTGAAAATAGATTCAGAGTTGGATATTATTTTCTATTTCCAAATTATGACTTCTCTAAAACCATGATACCCATTCAAATAAGGTTAAAAGTTGGTATGATCTGATTCACATAAACTCCCAGGGAGCTCTACTAAATACGCATAGTGGTCTGGGGTATATAGTTTTTTGAACTTCCTTACTGATTTTTTTTTTTTATATCATTTCATTGTAAAAATGGGGGCCTATAAATACGAGTATGACTTGTAGTAATCTGTTTTCGATTTTCAGATCATGGATCATTGTTCGACTTTTCATTCTCATACGAGCCAAAATATATACATGATTAAAGAACTTCTCCTAAAAAAATTCTAAAATCGACTTTGGTTTGAAAATTTAAAATCGAAAATCGATTTTCAACAACTATATGCACAAAACAAAAGATCAGAATGTGGACATTTTCTTTGACACGAAAATCGAGAAGTGTCAAAGTTGACTTTTGTTTCGGACTACGTAACCTCAGTTTGGTATGGATAATTTATTGGAATTTACGATGAAGTTAGCAAATACTTAACGGTCGCCTTTGCTATTAGAACACTCGATGTTATACTTAATCAATGAAATAAGGGGTTCTCCCCATTGTTTCGTCAATTCTAAATAATTATAGAATATGGGTGAGGATTCAAAACTGCACTCTTATCTTTTATCTTTCGATGCGACCAAAATGTGCCTCATTGAAATAACGGTTTTAGACTCTAGGTCTCTTTAGATCAAATCCGTTTCAGAACATTTGGAGTCGATCTAGCGTTGTCCGTCTGTCTGTCTGGCTGACTGGTGCACACGATAATTTTTGAAGGGATCCGATTCGGTCCAAATTTGGTATATCGTAATATTATTACCAAATTTAGATCGAGTTCAGAGATGAGCAATATCAGTCAACTCTTCCTAGTACCTCCCACACAGGTCGAAATTTTCAAACAAAAAAATATTTTACTGCGCATAAAAAAGAAATGAAAATCCGATTTTGCTCTTACTTTCCAAATCCTAATATTTGCATCAGTTCTAGGTCAAGTGCGAAAATGGACAAAATCGGTCCACTCCATCTAGTACCTCCCCCACAAAGAGTCAACATTTTGAATAATTATAACTCTTCTAAAATGTGATGTAAAAGACCGATTTTCTTCAAATCATACACATCACAATATTTTTATTAACCCAAAGATCTGGTGTGTAGACGGAATGTATCGGCTCGTTCCTTCTGGTACCTTCCCCAGAAAGTGTCAAAATCTTGAATATCCATGAATCTCATAAAACGCGAAATTAACATCCAATTCCATTCAAACTTGGCACATCTCAATATTTCTATCAACACAAGATCTCTTAGGAAGATGGTAGCGATCGGACCATTCCTTCTGGTACCACCCCCACAAACAAACACAGTTTTGAATAAACAAAACGATTATAAAATTTGAAATAAGCATCCGCTTCTCTTCATATTTCACACATCCCATTATTTCTACTAACACAAGATCTGCGGTAAAGATGGAATATATCGGTTAACTCCTTCTGGTACCTACCCCACAAAGGGTCAAAACTTTGAATATTCATGAAGCTCATAAAACGCGAAATTAACATCTAATTCCAGAACTCAATATTTCTATTAACACAAGATTTGTTATAAAAATAGTAGAGTTCAGCCCATTCTATCTGGTACCTCCTCTACAAAAGGTCAAAGTTTTGAATAATCAAAACGATCATAATATCACAAATAAGCATTCGGTTCTCTTAATATTTCACACATCACATTATTTCTACTAACACAAGATCCGCTGGGAAAATAAAATACATATTTGTCCACTCCTCCTGGAACCTCCTCGAGGAAAGGGTCAACATTTTCAATATCCATGAAGGCCATCTTTTTTTAATTAACGTTCACTTACATTCAGACTTGGCACATCTCAATATTTCTATCAGCACAAGATCTGTTATAAATATAGATCATGTCGGACCACTCCTTCTGATACCTCCCCTATAAAGTGTCAACGTTTTGAATAACCAAAGCGATCATAAAATCCGAAATAAGCATCCGGTTCTCTTCATATTTCACACATCCCATTGGACCATTTCTTCTGGTTTCTTCCTCACATAGGGCTCAGGATTTAAAAAAAAAAACAAAACGCTCGAAGAAAACGAAATGAGCATACAACCCTCTTCAAAATTAACACATGCAAATATTTTTGCATAAAAAAGATCTGTTGTGAAGATGATATATATTTGCGAACCCCTACTGGTACCTCACACACAAAGGGTCACAATTTTCCATACTTGTATATGTTCTACATCTAAATATTTCTCTCAACCAGAAATCTGAGATGTATATGGAATTGATGATTTCTCATAAAATTTGTTATAAATGTTAGATTTTCTTCTAATTTTGCCCATACCAATATTTTTATCTGTATTAGATGAAGTATGAAAATGGAATAATTCGGTCAACTATATGCGGTATCTCATGCGCATTTTAACATTTTCTAAAAATTATCACATAATATCTCATATAAAGTGAAGGAAGTAACCAATATAGTCCAAATCTGGCACGATGCAATATTTATATCACATTTTTTTATGTCCGATACAAAATGGACAATATTGACCTATCCCTTTGGAACCTACTCCATAGAGGATCAATAATTTGAATAATCATAACACAAGTCAAAATATATTTAAGTAATAAGGCATACATATGTTAGCAAAACCCACTGACTTTTTTTTATTATTTTTGGGTCCTTTTTAATGCACAACTTTCTGACTAGTTTTGGTTCAATAATATTTCCAACCAACTTGTCCCATACTCCCTTGAACGTCTCAAATTCTCTAACATTACTTTTAATGCGGTCATTAAACGATAATTTAAATTTTTAGAAATATTTTACAAAATATCTTTATCAATGAACCATTAACCATAACCATAATGGCATTACTTCATTACATGGACCATTCAATAATTATTTATGTGCTATAATCTACCAGCTTCCCCCTTCGATAAGACATTTTTAAAAGTTTCTCAAAAATTTCGAATACTTAAAACTTCACCCACAACTTCTGTAATTCCTTAAGCTGTGGTACACGAAAAACTCTCCAACCTCAAAAATATGGTGTTGCATTTAATCCCGCTGACACTGAACGCTTTGTCAAATAGAATGAAATTCATACCACGACGACTACGGCGACGCTGGTAACTTTTGATGTAAAGAAGCAATTAAATGCACTCACCCATCGCACACAACCACATTCACATTCAGACTCACATTCACGCACACACCCAACATTGCCACAGAGAACTTCTCAACCTTAACTTTACTTTGGCTCAACGGCAAAGCAAAGTGTTTTTGAACTTTCTTTTTTTTATGGCAGCGATTATTAAGATTTAAAGCAATTTGTTCCTGCGTTGTTGTAACCACTGGCAAAAAAATCCTCAAAGCCAGCCAGCCAGCAAAGCAAGCAGCACCATATCTCCTTGGCTGGATGACAACAAATTTTCTCAGAAATTGTCATCATCGACCAAGAAGTGTACGTTCGTGCGGACGTATGGCTGGTAACAATAACAGTTCCCTATCAAATGACTCCCTAGGAAAGTCAAGCAACCAACGACAAGCAAAGATGCAAGGACATCTCCATAAGCATATGAGTAAGAGAAGAGTGGAGTATATCATGTGCAAGTGTATGTGTATCTCTGCATATGTCTGTGTTTTTGTTATAAAATCTCACATAAATGCAACCATAATATCAATCTAAGTACATTTAATACTAAGCTAAATCTTCTTTAACAAATAGTCTTTCGACCGCATGAGCTACTCCATTCATAGCCTTGCATATGGGAACTTCAAGGCAAAGGCCACCCAGAGATGGTGGCCACCCACCCTATGTTTAAATAAAGACAGCATTTGGTTGTTCTGTGTCGGTTAACCGCACGCATTGCACCACAAGACAACAGCTGCTGCAACCATTGAAAGCAATGTTGCACATTGGAAAATTGTCTTGGAAAACGACCAAAAAACTTATATGAGAAATAGGAAGGTCTTCTAATACTAGACCAAAAGTTTTTTGTTTCATAGAAGAAGAGGTCTTCTTATGGAATGCTACAAAGGATTCTCATTGAAGGCCAGAAGGTATAATCCTAACGTTCCAGATATTCTTCTCCTAGAAGGTCAGAAGACCAGAAGGTCTTCCCATAGAAGGTTAGAAGACCAGAAAGAAGACTTCTCATATAAGACAAGAAAGGCTTCTTATAGAAGACGAGGAAGGCTCCTCATAGAAGCCGTGGAAGGCTCCTCATAGAAGTCGACAAGGGCTCATCATAGGGCTTCTCATAGAATGCCAGAAGATCTTCTCATAGAAAACCAGAAGGCCTTATTGTGTAAGTTTAGAAGGCCAGAAGGAAGTATTTTCATATCAGACAAGAAGGGCGTCTTATAGAAAACGATAAGTGGTTATCATAGAAAACGAGGAAGGCTCCTCATAGAAGGCCCCAAGGTCTTCTCATAAAAGACCAGAAAGTTTTCTCATAGAAGGCCAGGAGGTCTTCTCATAGAAGACCAGAAAGCTTTCTCATAGAAGGCCAGGAGGTCTTCTCATAGAAGTCCAGAGGGCCAGAAGGTCTTCTCATTGAAGGCCAGAAGTTCTTCTTTTAGAATGCCAGAGGATCTTCTCATAGAAGTCCAGAAGGTCTTCTCATAGAAAGCCAGATGGTCTTTTCATAGAATGCCAGAACGTCTTCTCAAAGAAGGTCATAAGGTCTTCTCATAGAATGCCAGAACGTCTTCTCATAGAATGCCAGAACGTCTTCTCATAGAAGGCCAGAAGGTCTTCTCATAGAAGGCCAGAAGGTGTTCTCATAGAAGGCCAGAAGGGCTTCTCATAGAAGGCCAGAAGGGCTTCTCATAGAAGGCCAGAAGGGCTTCTCATAGAAGGCCAGAAGGGCTTCTCATAGAAGGCCAGAAGGGCTTCTCATAGAAGGCCAGAAGGGCTTCTCATAGAAGGCCAGAAGGGCTTCTCATAGAAGGCCAGAAGGGCTTCTCATAGAAGGCCAGAAGGGCTTCTCATAGAAGGCCAGAAGGGCTTCTCATAGAAAGCCAGAAGGGCTTCTCATAGAAGGCCAGAAGGGCTTCTCAAAGAAGGCCAGAAGGGCTTCTCATAGAAGGCCAGAAGGGCTTCTCATAGAAGGCCAGAAGGGCTTCTCATAGAAGGCCAGAAGGGCTTCTCATAGAAGGCCAGAAGGGCTTCTCATAGAAGGCCAGAAGGGCTTCTCATAGAAGGCCAGAAGGGCTTCTCATAGAAGGCCAGAAGGGCTTCTCATAGAAGGCCAGAAGGGCTTCTCATAGAAGGCCAGAACGTCTTCTCATAGAAGGCCAGAAGGGCTTCTCATAGAAGGCCAGAACGTCTTCTAATAGAAGGTTAGAACGTCTTCTAATAGAAGGAATAAAGGTCTTCTTATATAAGCGTAGTAGGTCTTATCATAGAAGGCCAGAAGGTCTTCTCATAAGAGGCCAGAAGGGCTTCTCATAGAAGGCCAGTAGGTCTTCTCATAGAAGCCAAGGAAGACTTCTCATAGAAGCCAAGAGGGACTTCTCATAGAAGCCAAGAAGGGCTTTTCACAGAAGCCAAAAAGGCTTTTCATAAAATCCGAGAAGAGCTTCTTATAAAAGCCGGGAATGGCTTCTCGTAGAAGATAAGAAGGCTTTCTCAGAGAATCCAAGTAGGCCTTCTCAGAGAATCCAAGTAGGTTTCCTCAGAGAAGCCGAGTAGGTCTCCTCAGAAAAGACGAGTAGGTCTCCTCAGAAAAGACGAGTAGATCTTCTCAGAGAAGTCGAGTAGGTCTTCTCAGAGAAGCTGAGTAGATCCTCTCAGAGAAACCGAGTAGGTCCTCTCAGAAAAGCGGAGTAGATCTGTGTAAAACCGACCAGAATAAAAAAAATTCGACCATTTTTTCAAAAATCCCAAGGCAGCAAAATAGGGTTTACAACCCTTTATCTCCTTTCTCCCACAAACAAGTAAAACAATTGTGTGAGAACAGAGTAACTTCTCCAATTGGCTACTTTAAAGTAAAGCTGTTAAAACTAACTGCAGTGACAGCAAACTTCCTGCCCATCTCCAACGCAGTGCACCACCGCTCCACTCCAACGCCGTTGAGTGAGTGATAACAAACTTTAAGTTGACTTAGTTGCACATAAATGTTGATTGTATTACATGTGGAACATGTTCCACAACGCAATACTCTCTTCCTTGTCACATAAGCCAATAACACCAACAACAAGAACATCACTACGCGATTATCTCTTTTTTGTGCCATGGAAGACAAAAAAACAATATTATTTTCTGTGAAAAAAGAAAACAAACGATTTTATTGTAAATGATCCTACTAACTACCCGCTCACTGTCACCATGGCTATCAGTGAATGGCTTTATTATCTTTTTCCTACTTGGCCACTCGTGTTACCCCCAGTTGGGTCTTTGTCTCCCATTGGAAAACGTGTAACTGAAAACTTTTTCAATTTCATTCACATGAGGTAAATACGCAGTGAATGTTTACGTACCACACACACTCGGTCAGCACTCGGCAGCAACAAAACAGAAATCCAATTTATCTTCGGAGGGAAAAAGGGGTAAACAAATTGAAATGAGAGCACAATATTTTATTTTCATATTTATACATATTTTTTCAATGATATGCATGGGTGTTTCAGTGACATAGGGGCACATATGACGGCATGTATTCACAAATGAAAATGCAAAGTTACAGAGACATCTGTTGAATATTAGGCTAAAATCGTCAAAACTCTTAAAATCGAACGGAATCTATTCCGCAATGTGAACCTAAACGATCAAAAAATATGAACATATTTTTTAAATTTCGGGTCAATAGCTTGATCAGTAATACTTTTGTCACACCTTCTCATACCAGTGGGGTCACTGTGATTTGGTAGATACATGTGCCACCTTTAGCACTACTACCATTACCAGTAGGTCAAAATAATGACAACAGTATGGAAACAAGTAGTTAGTATTCCCATACAATTGACAACCTAAACTAATTTACTTTATCTTACCAAGTAATTAATAACGGCGGATATGTGGATATACAAACATAGAGGGTGAGATAAAAACCAGTAAATAAAGTCCTAAAGTCGGGCGGGGCCGACTTTTTGATACCCTACACCACTTTGCTAATTTAGTAGAGCTCTACATAACAATTAAAAGTTTTTATGGGAAAATTCAATCATACACGCTATGATTATAATTATAATTTAAAGTTCAAAGGACTAAATATGCCGAAGCGTTTGTATCTTTTAAATTCGGACTTGTATTGGCCATTTGGTGCAAAATTAATTTGAAATCAGATAAAGATATATATGGGAGCTATATCCAAATCTGAACCGATCTCGATAAAATTTGGCAAATATATTTCTGAGCTGCATTTACTATATTTCCCCAAATATTGTTGTTACAGTGTTCATATTACGGATGCGGAGGACAAAAATAACAAATCGGATGAACAATATATATGGGAGCTATAGCTATATCGGAACCGATCTTCACCAAATTTGGCATACTAGCTGCTAGACTCAATTCGGTCGTAAGTGCCAAATTTCATCCCATTTGGGCGAATATTAGACGTTTGGTGCATAATAAAATGTAAATCGGACGAAGTTATATATGGGAGCTATATCCAAGTCTGAACCCATCTCGATCAAATTTCTGAGCTGCATTTAATATATTTCCCCAAATATTGTTGTTACAGTGTTCATATTACGGATGCGGAGGACAAAAATAACAAATCGGATGAACAATATATATGGGAGCTATAGCTATATCTGAACCGATCTTCAAACCAAATTTGACATACTAGCTTCTAGACTCAATTCGGTCGTAAGTGCCAAATTTCATCCCATTTGGGCGAATATTAAACGTTTGGTGCACAATAAAAGGTAAATCGGACGAAGTTATATATGGGAGCTATATCCAAATCTGAATCGATCTCGATAAAATTTAGCAAAGGTATTTCTGAGCTGCATTTGCTTTGTTTGCCCAAATTTTGTTGTTACATTGTGCATATTACAGCTGCGGAGGATAAAAATAACAAAACGGATGAACAATATATATGGGAGCTATAGATACATCTGAACCGATTTCGATCAAATTTGGCATACTTATTTTTAGGCCTAATTTGGTTATATGTGCAAAATGCCATACTATTCGGGCTGATATTACACGTTTGGTGCACAATAAAAGGCAAATCGAACGAACATATATATGGGAGCTATATCTAAATTTTGACCGATTATCCCCAATTTCAATAGGGTTCGTCCTTGGGCCAAACAAATGATAGGTGCAAAATTTCAATGAAACCGTCACACGCTGTCCGAATGTTGCTCTGCGGTATTTTATCCTATTCCCAGCGAAGCGCTTGCTTGCGGTGATCGACCCTTTGGTATTTTTTAATGCCAACCTTGCTTTCCAAAATACTTCAGACACAATAGTCCAACGGATTGGTATCCGGAGATATTGGTGGCCATTGTGCGCTGGAAATGAAGCGAGGAACCTCATTTTGTAACAATTCTGAGGTGTCGCGTGCTGTGTGCGATGAGTCCTGTTGAAATGTTCAAGGTTTACGGCCAAAATGTTTGCGTGGCCAAAGCTTTAAAACACCTCCCAGAATATTTTCGTGAAAATATTCGGCATTTATTCTAATGCCACTAATACGAGCGGAGAGCGGCTAATGGCTGTTATGGCGGCCCACAGCATCACCATGGTGGGCGCTTGAGCTCGGGTGGTCAACCGAAGGTGCACATTTTCAGCTGACCTCTTTGGCAAGTAAACTCGATCATTTTGTTTGTTTACAAACTGCTGGTCAACGAATGTTTTGTCATCGAAGAAAACCAAATTCGGCAGTTCACAACTTTCGGCCAAGCGAAGCAACTCTTTAGCTCTTTTGGGTCTATTTTCTTTCCGTTCCGGTGTAAGTTCTTGTACTTCTTGGAATTTCAATGGCTTTACCCCGAGCTTATTTTTCAATATTTGTCGAATGGAATATTGCGATATGTTCAGCTCACGAGCCATTTTTCGGCCACTGCGACGCGGATTTCGATCAAGTCGCTTCTTTACTTTTCGAACCATCTCTGCTGATGTTGCTTTTTTCCTCCGTACACTTCCTTGTCATCGGGCTACGTTACCAGTATCACAGTAACGAGCGATGGTACGGGACACAAAAGATTTATTCACATTTAAATGCAGGAGTGCTCTAACGACAGCCACTTGTGGTTTTCCAGTCAATTATAAAGAAATCACACTATCACGCTTGAATTCTATCACGGAAAATTCTCACCAAAATGCTTTTGTTCGCTTGTAAACCACATAATGAGCTGTAACTGGAATAATTTTAACAGCTGTCAGACGAGTGGCTTAAAAAAGACAGCAGTCTGAAGTTGGTTGCAGTTTTTTCATCTCACCCTGTATATATTTCGCTATATATGCGGTATCTTGGATATCAGCACCAATGTTAAGGTTACCTTTTAATGTATTTGTGATTTCGCCGGGATAAAGAAATATTCGAGGTTTAATATAAATTCTCTATTTTTTTCCCATATTGCCATTTCGATGGCCATACAAAATGGATGGCCAGCCCTAAACTCTAGCCCAATGCTAAATTCCGCGTCGATTGGTCTATAATTGCGACCTGTAGAGCAAATTTTTCTGTTTTCAGTCCAAAAACAATGGTCGCATATTCTCACCATAACTCCACCTTCATGCAAAATTTGTCATTTCTAAATTGAAGCAGCTGTGCGAGATAAGAAGAATAACATTCTATGTGCTATTGATCCTGCGCGAGATGTTGCATAATTTTTGGTCTAATTATAATTATATTCGTTGGCTTTGACTTTCCTTATTTCCCTAGGAGCTACTAGACCGATTTCTACGAAAAACCAAAAAATAGTATCCTGAACCCTTAATCAGGCGTCAGTTGTCCAACGAAAAAAAGTATAATAATTTCTGGGAGGTCATCTAAGCCCCAAATTCTACAGTTTTTTAACCATTTCTAATTTTCGTACTTACTATTCTATTTACTCCTCCTAACTGACATTTAATTCTTTGTCATGTGTGAAAATTTATATTTTCATTCATTTATCAACGACCAAATCGCATCAGCTTAAACCTTGTTTCATACCTATAGGCCATCGACAACAACAACGTGTTCCCAAAATTTAATCTGAATCGAAACTAAACAAAACAATATGGATTTTTTTCCACACTGCACGCCGAGTCTGTAAAACCTGAAACGATTTGCTATAAATCCCATAGTTTGATATCCATTAGCGCCTTTCTACTGACATCCCACGAATTAATCATTCAATGGATGACGGATGCAACAGGAATTTGTTTTTCGTGTGTGTGTGTGTGTGACATAAGTCCCAGTACTTTGTAGTTTCATGCGATCATACAGCTCGCCGCATCCGCCGAGCCTGGCAGCCGTAGTATCAGTGGCAGTAGTTGGAGCATTTTGAATGCGCTCGAATATGTATGAAGGATTATGTTCATGCATGTCATCAATGCAAACGAGAGTTTCGAGTTAACCTGTAAAAGTGAACAACTTAAAATGGATATGCCTGTTATTGACACTAAAGTATCGCCCTCCCCCTACTCACCTACTCCATTGGAAGAACTATGTGGTAGCTGAAGGGCTACGTGATATCCAAGTGGATTTTTTTCAGTTTACCAAAAATGCATCCTCGGAATTACAGGATGGCATACCATGGAAAGGTTTTTCTATCAACTCTGTTCAATTGAATAATAAAGAAAATAAAAATGTTATTATTTTGCCCAAAGGCTGAGGCGATTCAATGGAAAAAAATTGTCGCCGGACAATGTAACAATTTTCATTTGCCGCTTATTTTACAAAATGTTTTGCTGTTGCATTTTTTCCGTTTTTTCCCCATCAAATTTTTTTTATGTAATACAATTTCCGCCTCATATCCGTGATAATTGAGGTTCTGCTAATATTTAACACCTCGACCCTTGTTAGACCATTGGAAAGCTCTTGTTGCTCTTGGCCAGTTTGCTGCTACAGTCCATGTTGTTAGTTTGTGTTTTAAATAGTGCCATGTTTCCGGTAGCCGTAGTTGTAGTTCCTCTGCCGTAGTGTTGGTAATGTTTAACCTCGGTTTTGCCTTTTACTCTTTCCTTGAAATGTTCATAGACCCTATATGGCTGGAAAAGATACACATATGGACATTTGGACTATGAAAACAAAATTAAATGTTTCCACGGAAATACACACAAACACACTCACCCATTTTTTTAATAAATGCAGAAAAATACAAATCAGCTCAGTTTTACTCCGATGTAAAGGGACAAGCATTCAGAGGATTTTGAAATGTTAATTGTTTCATAAATTAATGTCTGACTATGTCAGAATGTACGAACAATATATATTTTTAAAAAGTTAATTGGCCAAGATAGGTCTGGTTTTTCAATTTTCCAAGATTGGTTTTTCGCTTCCGCGGAGATCAGGATTTCCAGGCTATCAATAAGGATCCATTAAATCTAATGAAATAATAAGAGTAGATTTATCCCTTTTCTGGGGGTACACAATCGGGTTTTTATCAATTTCTAATACTAAATTACAATATATTCGGATTAGATGAACATCGAATACAGAATGGCGAATGGACTTCGGAGATGTTCAGGAATTTAAGGTCGATAATCGGAAACGATGATGTCGGGTTGTTCACAATGGGTACTCAGGCGGTTAATGTGATGTGTGATTAGCCGATGATTCGGAGGTAAATGAGCGTTGGATGTTTATTGGTGAGGAAGATCGGGAACTACGATTTTGCGTTCGGGAATCGGGAACTTGTCATCTTTAGCTGTTGACAATTTGACTGTTATCAGGAATTACGATGTTTGTTTCGGTTGATGCTGGCGTTCGGAATGTTGACGTTTTGAAGGTAATCGGGAACTCGTGGATGGTCGCCAGATGTCGAAGACCAGGTTTTCAGAGACAGATTGGGGGCTCGAGGTATAAACAACGGGGAACGGCGGTTTACTGTATAGCAACTCTGGAGTAGATGTCCTGGTTTTCTAAGATATATCGGGATAGTTCGAGTTCGGCAACTCGCAGTGGGTACATTGGGATTTAGCTATGTAGGTCGTCTACAATGACTAGGAAACTGCTCTAGCTAGCACTACGGTTTATGACTACCTCGACTCCCCTACCCATATTTGAGCGAGGCGAGCAGTACTAAGCTTCACGAAGTTTTTGTAACAGATAGAGCTAAAACCTAGAAATGTTTTTGAAAGTGGTTTTGGAAATGCGTACTCAAGTGCACCAACCTCACCAATTTGAACAATATTGTTTTAGGTGAATGGGAAAATGTTAGTATGTAGACAGAGTACCGTTATGCGGGAGCCATACCACTTAGTGAAACTGAAAAAATTGCAACAAACTTCAGACTGCTGTCATTTCTAAGTCATTCGTCCGACAGCTGTTAAAATTATTCCAGTGACAGCTTATTATATTGTTTACAAGCTTACAAAAGCATTTTGGTGAGAATTTTCCAGAAAATAAGTTATTCGTAATGGAATTCAAGCGTGATAGCGTGATTTATTTATATTTGGCTGGAAAATCACGAGTGGCTATCGTTAGAGCACTCCAGCATTTAAATGTGAATAAATCTTTTGTGTCTCGTACCATCGCTCGTTACGGTGATACTGGTAGCGTAGCCCGACCTCAAGGAAGTGGACGGAAGAAAACAGCAACATCAGCAGAAATGGTTCGAAAAATAAAGAAGCGACTTGATCAAAACCTGTGTCGCAGTGGCCGAAAATGGCTCGTGAGCTGAACATATCGCAATATTCCATTCGGCAAATATTGAAAAATGAGCTCGGGGTAAAGCCATTGAAACTCCAAAAAGTGCAATAACAATAACACCGCTACAAAAAGAAAATAGACGCAAACGAGCTAAAGAGTTGCTTCGCTTGGCCGAAAGTGGTGAACTCCTGAATTTGGGTTTCTCCGATGAGACAACATTCGTTGTCCAGCAGTTTGTAAACAAACAAAATGATCGTATTAATTGTCAAAGAGGTCAGCTGAAATGTGCACTTTCAGTTGGCCACCAGAACTCAAGCGCTTGCCATGTTGATGGTGTGGGCCGCCATAACAGCCGATGGTCGCTTTCCGCTCGTATTAATCGACCGTGGCTTCAGAATAAATGCCGAATATTATAGCGAAAATATTCTGGAGTTTGTATTAAAGCCTTGGGCATGCAAACATTTGAACACCTTGGACATTCGAACAGGACTCAGCTCCGTCGCACTCAGCTCCGCCACCTAAGAATGATTAAAAAATGAGGTTCCTCGCTATGGCCATCAAAATCTCCGGATACCAATCCATTGGACTATTATGTCTGGAGTATTTTGAAAAGCAAGGTTGACACTAAAAAATACCAAAGTGTCGATCACCTCAAGCAAGCGCTTCACCGGGAATGGGCCAAAATACCGCAAAGCAACATTCAGGCAGCGTGTGACGTTCTCATTGGTCTTTAAAGGCCATAATTCCCGCCAAAGATGACCAATTCGAACAAATCTTACTTAAATTCCGATATTTGGGGTATTAATTTTTTAAGATTACAAAATAATTCTAAAAATTGAAAAAAAGGGGTTTTGCAAAAAAAAATAAATCTTGAGTCTAAGGCATATAATAAACTGTAATTTTGGGAACAGTTTGCAAACTTTAAGAATAAAATTCCACAAAAACAGTCCTCAGACTCCCAATCGATACGCGTTTAATATTCATCTTGTCTTTCCTTAAAGTCTACACATTTCTATGGGGTGAGAATGAAACACCCGAACATACATATACATTTCAAAAAACACAATTTTAAAACAATATCCTTTGTAGGTGATATAGTGTGATACTCAGCAAACGCATAGCAAAAACAATCCATTTAATAGTCGACCGCTATAAACCGTCCGTCCGTCCGTCCGTCCGTCCGTCTGTCCATGTAATCTTGTGAACAAAATGCAGGTCGCATTTATTATCCGATTGAGATGAAATTTTCCAAACAATATTTTTTTGGCCCAAGGACGAACCCTATTGAAATTGGTGAGAATCGGATCAAATTTAGATATAGCTCCCATATATATCTTCATCCGATTTCGGGTTAAATGTGCACCAAATATCCACTATCAGTCCAAATTACCTGAATTTTGGCACACCCAACCGAGTTCGGCCTAGAAGCAAGTATATTAAATTTGGAGAAAATCGGTTCAGATATAGCTATAGCTCCCATATATATCTTTCATCCGATTTGATCTTTAAGTCCCTCACATTCCTACTATGCACTCCACAACCGTGATATTTGGTACCAGGTATTAGATGGAGCACAGAAATAGCTGTTTTAAATTTTATCGAAATCGGTTCAGATTTGGATATAGCTCCCATATATATCTTCATCCGATTTCGGGTTAATTGTGCACCAAATGGCCGATATAAGTCCAAATGGACTGAATTTTAGTACATCGGACCAAATTCAGCCTAGAAGCAAGTATATCAAATTTAGTGAAAATCGGTTCAGATATAGCCATAGCTCCCATATATATCTTTCATCCGATTTGATCTTTAAGTCCCTCACATTCCTACTATGCACTCCACAACCGTGATATTTGGTACCAGGTATTAGATGGAGCACAGAAATAGCTGTTTTAAATTTTATCGAAATCGGTTCAGATTTGGATATAGCTCCCATATATATCTTCATCCGATTTCGGGTTAATTGACCACCAAATGGTCAATATCAGCCCAAATGGCCCGAATTTTGGCACATGTAACCGAGATTAGCCTTAAAGCAAATACAACAAATTTGGAGAAAATCGGCTCAGAAACAGCTATAGCTCCCATATATATGTTTTATCCGATTTGGTGTTTAAGCCTCTCACATTCGTAATATGCAATTCACAAGAATGATATTTGGTACCAGATATAAGATACAGCCCAGAAATAGCTGTTTGTAATTTTATCGAAATCGGTTCAGATTTGGATATAGCTCCCATATATATCTTCATCCGATTTCGGGTTAATTGTGCACCAAATGGCCGATATAAGTCCAAATGGACTGAATTTTAGTACATCTGACCAAATTCAGCCTAGAAGCAAGTATATCAAATTTAGTGAAAATCGGTTCAGATATAGATATAGCAACCATATATATGTTTCATCCGATTTAGTGTTTTAGTCCCTTACATTCGTAATATTCACTCCACAACCGTGATAATTGGTACCAGGTATTAGTTGGAGCACAGGAATAGCTGTTTTAAATTTTATCGAAATCGGTTCAGATTTGGATATAGCTCCCATATATATCTTCATCGGATTTCGGGTTAAATGTGCACTAAATGGTCAATATCAGCCCAAATCAACTGATTTTTCGTACATAAGACCGAATTCAGTCTAGAAGCTAATACGTCAATTTTGGAGAAACCCGGTTCAGAGATAGCTATAGTTCGTAAAATGCACGATAGGATTTTGTACCAAATATCTCATAGAGCTCTGAAATGCCCTGTATAAACCCTTTTACGAGAGCTCTACTTAATATGCATAGTTTTGTAGGGTATCATATAGTCGGCCCCGCCCGACTTTTGAGCTTTCCTTACTGGTTATCTATATCATTTTATACGTGCCTCATCGAAATAACGGTTTAGACCCTAGGAATCTTTGGACCAAATTCGTTTCAGGATATTTGGAGTCGAATTATCGAGTCCATCCGTCTACCTGTCTGTATGGCTGCTGGTGCGCACGATAAATCCCGAAGGGAGTATCCGATTTAGTCCAAACTTCATACATTGTAAATTATTATCGAACTTGGATCGAGTTCGGAGATGGAAAATATTCTCCCCCACCAAAAGGTCCAAATTTCCAACAAAAATATTCAATAGTATCCAACTTTGCAAATCCTAATATTTGCATTAGTGCTATGTCTAGTGCGAAAATGGACAATATCGGTCCAGTAATACCTCCCCACAAAGGGTCAAAATTTGAATAATTACAAATATTATAAAATGTGATGTATGAGTCCGATTGCCTTCAAATTACACACATCACCAAGATTTGGTGTGAAGATGGAACATATCGGTTTTACTCCTTCTGGTACCTTCTCAAGAAAGGGTCAAAATTTTGGATATCCATGAAGCTCATGAAACGCGAAATTAACATTCGATTCCATTCAGGCTTACACATATCAATATTTCCATCAACACAAGATCGTTTTTAAAGATGGTAGAGATCGGAACATTTCTTCTGGTCAAAGCTTAAATAACCAGAACGATCATAAAATCCGAAATAAGCATCAGCTTCTCTTCATATTTCGCACATCCCATTATTTCTACTAACAAGATCAACTGTGAGGATGGGATGCATCCCTCCACTCCTTCTGTTACCTCCTGCACAAAGGGTCAACATTTTAAATATCCATGAAGCTTATAAAACGCAAACTGGTCAAAATTTTGAATAATTATAACTTTTATAAAACACGATGTAAGAGTCTGAATGTCTTCAAATTACACACATCACAATATATTTATTAACCCAAGGTGTGAAGATGGTAGAGATCGGACCACTCCTTCTTGTGCCTCGCCCACAAATGGAAAAAGTTTTGAATAACCAAAACGATCATAAAATCCGAAATAAACATGCGGTAAACTTCAAATTACACACATCACATTATTTTTATTAACCCATGGTCTGGTGTGAAGATGGAATCTATTGATCCACTGCTTCTTTTACCTCCCTCACAAAGGGTCAACATTTTAAATATTCGTGAAGCTCATAAAACGCGAAATTTATTTCCGATTTCATTTTACAAGATCTGTCTGTCTGGCACCTCCGCCACATAGGCTTTTGAAAAAATGCTCAAATATAGGGAAATAAGCATCAAACTCTCATCAAATTTCACACATACAAATATATTTGCTAAGGCAAGATCAGTCGTGAAGATGATATATTAACCCGTTAACCCCTTTCTGGTACCTCAAATCACAATTTTCAATACTATTATCTATCATAACTTGCGAAACAAGTCACCGATTCTTTACAAATTGATATATCTAAATATTTCTCTTAAACAGAAACCTGAGATGAATTTGGAATTTATTATTTCGCATAGAATTGGATATAAATGTTCGATTTCCTTCAATTTTTGAACACACCAATATTTTTATTTGTATTAAATGTGGTATGCAAATTGAATACTTCGATCCGCTAAATCTGAAACCTCACCCGTATTTCCACATTTTCCAAAAATTTGTAAATTCATGTAAAGTATAGGAAGTTGCCGATATAGTCCAAATCTGGCACGTTGTAATATTTATATCAGTCCTAGGTAAGATATGAAATGGTCGATATTGGCTACTGCTTCGGAACCTCCCCCATGGAAGGTCAACAGTTTGCATAATCATAACTCCAGGCTTGGGGGTATACATCTGTCGGCAGAAGCGACCGATACTATTTTACTTGTTATTTTCTCTTTCTAATCGTCTATATGAGATTACAATCTATATAAGATTACACAATAAAAATAGCCAAAACTAGTTAAAAAGCAGTAGGTTCGGCCGGGCCGAACTTGGAATACCCTCCACCATATGGAACAAATTTGGAAATTTTTAAAAAATAAAATCCGTTAAAAGTTCTGTTAAAATCTTAAAAATACCAAATATAGCCGTTATATTGGGGTCTATGCGACGTGGACCTACATAAGCATTGTTTGTCATAAGCCATTACCATATTCAAATTCGAAACGTGAAATAAACGGTGAATAATATAGCTATCGTTATAACGGAGCTATATGAAGACCTGGACCTGCATAGACTATTCTCTGTCACAGGTTTATTCACAGCATTTATTACGAACTTCAAATACGACATCTCAAACAATTTCAATGAGCATTGTACCTAAAATCGTCAAAATACCGAATATAGGGAGGTACTGATATATGGGGCCTTTACGAAGACCTGGACCTGCAGAGAAAATTTTCTGTCTTAGGCTGTGGCATCCATTACGAACTTTAAATGCCAAATTTGAAACAATTCCTGTGAAAAATGTCTCTAAAATCATCAAAATACCAAATATTGGGAGGTACCGTTATATGGGGCTATACAAAGACATGGACTTGCACAGACAATTTTCTGTCTTAGGCTGTAATATCCCTCTCGAACTTCATATACCAAATTTGACACAATTCCGGTGAATAATGTTGCTAAAATCATCAAAATACCAAATATAGGGAGGTACTGTTATATGGAGCCTATACGAAGACGTGGACCTGCACATACAATTTTCTGTCCTAGGGTGCAGTATCCATTACGAATTTCAAATACCAAATTTGAAACAATTCCGGTGAATAATGTCGCTAAAATCATCAAAATACCGAATATCGAGAGGTACCGTTATATGGGGGCTATATGAAAACGTGGACCTACATGACCCATTTACGAACTTAGCCTGCCTACTGGCAAAAAAATCATGTGTGCAAAATTGTAGCCATCTATCTCAATTCGTTCGAAAGATAGCGGGATTACAACAGACGGACAGACAGACGGACATCGCTAAATCGACATAGAATTTTACGCTGATCAAGAATACAGGGTTTACGGGAACAAATGCAAATCAATGCGAATAATCCGTTGTAAAGTGGGATGTTCTTGGGGACCTCTCAACACTGGCTCGTACGGCAGCGATATTATCGGCCGATCGCCTTGGTCGACTTTTATATGGCCTCTTCGGATTAGAAAGAACCTTATCAGTCGAAAATTTTTCGTATAAACGCTTAATGGTGTTCTTAGAACATTTTTTAATGTTTTAAAAGCAGGTTGAGTTTTCACAATTGACTTCTTGTAAATTTCAACTATTTCAGAGCGCTCGCGTGGCATGTATTGGTTCATGGTAAAAATCTGCTTGCACTGACGCTTCAAAGGCGGTTTGTCATTAAGCGATGTGACATCTCTGTCAAAAGTTATGGCGTTGCCAGATGGGTCCGTCTAATGTAGGCAACCCTGTATATATACTTTGTTGGGTCTGACATGAGTATTTCGAGGAGTTACAAACAGAATGACAAAGTTAATATACCCTCCATAGTATGGTGGAGGGTATAAAAATCGGTTTGGTATTATCCGCCGAAACAAATCTATGCAACACTATTCCCAGTATTTCAGTTTAAAGTGGGAGCTTTTAGTACAAAAAGCTTTCATTGCAGACAAAAGCTTTTCATTGGCCTGTGCAGCCACTTTTTGAACAGCGACACACATGTTATTGTTTTTATAAATATATATTTTTAGAAAAAAACTGTTAATTTCAAAAAAAAAATTTAAATAAAAATTGTTACAAATATGACAACGTTGTCTACAAAAATTAACAATAAATCTAGTAAACCCGCAATCTGTTCCCAATTATTGAACAAACAAACAGGAGGCAAAAATCCTTGACAACGAACCAAAACACTCCCCCAATACCAAACACCTTGACGTTGAAAAATTCCTTAACATCAAAACAGTTGTGCTAGTTTCGTGAATAAACAAAATACATTCCTTTACATCAGGAGGAAAAATATTCTAATCGAAATGTCCTTAAATAAAATATTTTTGCGTTATTATCCACCAGGTAGGCTATTAGTATGCATTAAAAACAGCGAGCATGGGATGGAATTTGAATTCAATTTATTTTCAAAAATTAGAAATTTTGACAAGAACCATAATTATTTTTCTACGATATTTTACTCATTCCTGATAACGTCTTTTTTATTTTAGGCATTGCTTTAAATCTCCAATACAGCGATGGCGAGGAGTATTTACAGCATATTGACTTATTGGATTTGAATATCAAGTGAGTAAATAGTTATTTCCAGGTAAAGAGAAATTTCGACAACTTTTCCTAAATCAAGTTAACAAAACACCATCAATTCCGTAAACACATACACATATGTTTTTTTCCTGCTTTCTTTGCAGTTCAAACCCCAACGATGTGGCACGTAGTGTGCTACAACGTTTGATGGACCGTGACAACCAACAAGGACATTCGTTGCAAACAAACGAACAACAACACCGTCATCATCTTCCTCCGCACGAAGATCAAACATGTGAAACCGTAACCAAACAAAAAACACATGCCAACGAAGGTGACACTACTCCGGATAACCGACATAGAAACAGTAGTCACAATGCTAACGGCACAAATGCCGAAAGCACTGTCATCTATGGTGCCGTGCGTAAGGCCATTGCCAAGTTGCAGCGCAAATTGCAGGAACCCACCAAAAAGAAATTCTATCTCCATACACGTCTCGACACGCACATCCTGCCGTTGACGAACATTAGCTTCGACAGGAACGGTGAACGCTGTATAACCGGAAGTTATGATAGAACGTGCCGCATCATCAGCACACACGATGGCAGTGTCGAGCATGTTCTAGCCGAACACGATAATGTGGTCTTTTCGGTTGCCTACAATTTTCCCAAATGGTAAGTTCTGAGAAAGGAATACACATATGTGTGGGTATGTTTGTAACGGTATTTGGTATAATGTTCCGGAAAAGGATATAAGTAAGATTAAATGGGAACTAAGTTTATCCTAAAAATAGAACAAATGCAAATGTAATGTAACTGAGAATTATAATTTGTATCAACTAGGGAAATACTCCAATTAACCAAGAAGTGTAGATGGCAAGCAATTAGGCTAAAAATATATATTATTAAGGCTGAAATTAAAAAAAGCAAAAGCAAGCTAAAAGCAGTAAATAAAGTCTTAAAGTCGGGCTGGGCCGACTTTATGATACCCTCCACCACTTTGCTAATTTAGTAGAGCTCGACATAACAAATAAAAGTTTTTATGGGAGAATTCAAACATATACGCTATGATTATAATTATAATTATAATTTAAAGTTCAAAGGACTAAATATGCCGAAGCATTTGTATCTTTTAAATTCGGAATTGTATTGCCCATTTGGTGCACAATTAATTTGAAATCGGATAAATATATATATGGGAGCTATATCCAAATCTGAACCGATCTCGATAAAATTTGGCAAAGGTATTTCTGAGCTGCATTTGATATATTTCTCCAAATATTGTTGTTACGGAGTGCATATTACGGCTGTGGGTAACAAATATGACAAATCGGATGAACAATATATATGGGACCTATAGCTATATCTGAACCGATCATCACCAAATTTGACATACTACCTTCTAGACCTGATTCGGTCGTAAGTGCCAAACTCCATCCCATTTGGACAAATATATTAGACGTTTGGTGCACAATAAAAGGTAAATCGGACGAAGTTATATATGAGAGCTATATCCAAATCTGAACCGATCCCGATAAAATTTAGCAAGTGTATTTCTGAGCTGTATTCGACATATTTCCCCAAATATTGTTGTTGCAGAGTGCATATTACGGCGGCGATGGACAAAAATAACAAATCGGATGAACAATATATATGGGAGCTATAGCTATATCTGAACCGATTTCAATCAAATTTGGCATACATATTTTCAGACCTAATTTGGGTGTATATGCAAAATTCCATACAATTCGGGCTGATATTACACGTTTGGTGCACAATAAAAGGCAAATCGGACGAAGATATATATGGGAGCTATATCTAAATTTTGACCGATTATTTCCAATTTCCATAGGGTTCGTCCTTGGGCCAAACAAATGATCTGTGCAAAATTTCATCTGGATCGGGCAATAAATGCGGCCTGTACTTTGTTTACAAAAATACATGGACAGACGGACGGACGGACATGCATAAATCGACTCAGAATGTGATTCTATGCAGATCATCAAAAGGAACTATGGGTCTATCTCGTTTCCTACTGCCTGTTACAAACAAATGCACAAAGACATAATACCCTGACCACCTTGTGGTGTAGGGTATAAAAACAGTTAAGTTCTGCGTTGCTGAACCTTTTTTTTATATCCAACACCATTGGGAGTGGAAGTACAGCTTTTAAAAATATTTTAATGAGTGTCAAAACCAATATTCGAGAGTCATATAGGGTAAGTGCGCCTAAGTTCGGCATGTCCCAGTAGTCGGCAGTTTTAAAATTTAAACTTAAATAACTAAAAATGAAATTGACCAAATAATGATATAATTGCAAAAAATCGTCAACAGTGTTCTCTGCTCTCTTTCTGTAAAAAAGAACAATGAGATCCGATCATTTATTACGAGAGAATAACGGTTTTCGTCAGTGAGTGTCTTCTAACGCGTGCGATAGTGCTTGTTTGTAAAGACAAAATTAGTGTTGGCGTCAACTTAATAATCGATTTAAGTAAATTAAATTTAATACTTTTGGAATCAGAAATATTGTATAATAGTAAATAACAGTCTAAAGATCATTTTATAACTTAAAAAACATACATAATCAAGCATTTTTCTCTTATATTATTTAATGCCGACATTAGGAATAGAAAAAAAGAGATTTGCCAATAATGGGCAGGGGGTGCCGATTACTAGAAAAAAAATCATTTTTGACCTATTTCACCAAAACTTGAGAAAAGTATTAAATAATAATCCAAAAACTACTCAAATAAAAAAATAGTTTTGAGTCGGCAGTTGCTTTTATTTGTGCTTTTTGACCAACTTTTCTAAATTAAGTAGGTTTTTTAAATCAGCTATTTGACGCTTTAGATAGCGGTGGCATTTTTGAAACAAATGTTGGCTATGTAAAGGAAAAATATCAATTCATAAATTCCAAACATAAGAAAGGTACTTTTTTATTTAATCTCATTTTTATTTTAATTGAAAATCCATACTATTCTTGATTTTCTACCTATATTTGGTTTAGAATGATAATTAAATAAAACACTATTTAAAAAGGAAATTAGTTAATTAAACTATGAATTAGTATTACAGCATTGTTTTACACTATTTGAAATAAAAAAAAATATACAAAATAATATTTTTTTTAATGAAATAGCATATGCCGACTACTGGCAAATGCCGAGCATTGGAAAATGGTGCCGCCTACTGGCAAAAAACTACTATTTTGGTAAAATTGCAAATTTTGCCAATTTAATAAAAACAAATTCAATTGTTGTTTATTATTTCGAAAACTAAACAAAATATGGAATCTGAACAACTTTATTTTTCTGCAATTGAAAGATTTCACTCAGAATGTCGAAAGATTGAAATATTGAAGAGCCTAAAAGTGCCGACTACTGGTACACTTACCCTATATCTGTAATTTACACGATTTAATATCAAAATTTTCATAAATAAATGGGATTTAAAACAATTATTACATACTTTCAATAGCTTCTTTGAAACCATTAAGGTAGAAAATGTGACTAAACCTATTTCAGAGGTAATTCGAATAATATTATTTGAAATTCTAGAATTCCTTTTTTAATACCCTCCACCATACATGGTATGGAGGATATATTAGGTTCGTCATTCCGTTTGTAACTCATCGAAATAATCGGCCCAATTACGGTTGTCGTTACTATAGTCGTCGTCGACGTTATGTGCAAGCAGCCCTCGCCGTCGCTTCGATTCAAAAATGGCATTACAGTAAGACATAGAAGATAGTTTAAGTAAAATAACTTATAAAACGTCGGCAACACTCCCTTGTTAGTTAGTGAAAAATGAATATTATAAATCGGTTACATATCGTAAGTTCAAGTAAGGAGGAAGAGGAGAATGTGTTAGCATCGGCGAGTGCTAAGGCAGCAAAGGACTTCTTTCAGCATGTGCTAATAGACATTTCCACAACCTCTTCAATTTTTTGAAATCCGTACCAGGTATACGTTTTCAAACGATACCTATATTGCCTATATTAGGTAAATGATCAGAAATCAGTTTCCCGGAATCAGAGCAAAAATAACTACATCTGGAAATTTTTTTTTAAAAAAAAATCGAAGAGGTTTTATTAAAATAGAATTTTTCCAATTGGCCACAGCATTGAGGTTTTTAGCGCTAGGATCTTATTAGACCAGGAGCCTAATTACGGCATCCGCTATCGAATACAGAATCGTATCGAAATGAATTACGACTCGATTTTATTGTTTGGATGATTACATTCAATCGTAATTTAGTTTCGAATTTATCGATTTTGTTACATTTGAAAATGTCAAATTTGCCATCTTTAAGAATAAACCATGGTAGAAGAATATAGGTAGATGCATCAACCCTTGGGAACATTGATATGTCAATTTTTTTTTAATGTTTAATCAAAAATAAGTATATTTTTAATTTTTTTTATACGACGCAAATCGTTGGTTGTTACAATATGATTTTTTTAACTATTTTTACAAATTTAAAAAATTTTTCATTCAACATTTTCAATTCCAAAATCGGTTTGACAGTTCATTGTCCCAGCAGCTGTGTCGATGCGACTACCTGGATATTTTTACCATGGAATAAACAAAGCATGTTGTTATTTATTTAGTGAAAAAGTGAAATTTTGCAAAAATGAATGAGGATTTTATTTCTAGATCCACTTATTCTTGAGGCATGCTTTCTGCTCTCATTTTATGTTCTTTTAAACGAAGTGAATATTCATCCTTTTTGAAACGATACAATTTTTGATTCAAAGTATGTTCTTCCTCCTTAATCTTAAGTTCTCTCTCTTTTATATCACGAATTGAAATTAATAATTCTTCATTTTGTTCCACACTTCTTTCAAAGAGTGTTGTTTTTTTGATTTTTGTCATTTTTTTTCGAGGTGCACTCGTGCTTGGAGTAAAATCTATGAAATCATCTTTTTCTGTGGAAGCCACATTCTCGTATTCATGGTTTGAGTCTTCCAATATATTCTCTAGGATTTCGTCGATATTCATTGATGTACCGAACGTTTTATCCGTTGAGATACTGCGGTAGTTAATCCAACAGCCTCAACTATTTGCTCTTCGGCAGCACTTAACAGTTTGTTGCGTTCATCCTCATTGTAAAATTTTTATAATGTGCAATTTAATGCACCGAACGTGCTGAACGCCAGCCAAAAAAGAGAACCGGATACGCAGGGCGGCCGGCTAAATTTTAAAAAGTGATGCCAAGTTTCATGTTGTTTATTGACAACATGAGAGACGTGTTGCAAAAATACAACACTGGGGATAATAGTGGGTAGGTAGAACACCTGATAAAGGTAAATAATAAATGTCAGGGAAATTGTGGGAAAATCTTGGAAAAGAGGGAAAGTTTGGTTGAGCGTCCTTGGTGGCCGTATATAAAGCACAGACAGGGCTAAGAGCGCCATTATTTCAAAGTGGTGTGGAACAGAAACAGTTCAGTCAATTTTTAAATGTTTTTTTTTTGTGAATAAAAAAAGGAAATACTAAATTGGCAGTTACAATTTGTGTGTTTTATTGTTTTATTTGTGTGGCGTATCTAAACAATTTGTAAGTGTTGATTTGTAAGTGATGTTATGTCGGATGTGTTGTGTTAAGTTTTTGTGTTCTATTTAGGAATAACGCCGCGCATAAATCCACAATTGGACAACGCCATCCGACTTGGACGAAAAAGAAGCGGGCATCCCCAACAATTATTTTTGTATCGCCAGGTGCGGCACAGGGGTTCCAGGCAACGAAAAGGTTCTGGAAACGGCCAAAAGACCTGGCAAACTGCCAGTGGATAACCCTTGGAACAGGCAACATTACCAATCCGGGAAGCTAACCAGTAGATCCCACCTAAAAATCTGTAAAAAGAAGATAAAAAGTGGCCTAAGTATGCCGTTGTGAAGGTAATGTAATTCAAAATTTAAGTTACTTACCAAAGAAAAGAAAGAAAGCCAAATCCCGCTGAAAAAAGTCACATGAAGTTCCTTTTCCTTTGACGGAAACACCACTGAAAAAAAAGAAAAAAAAGAAGCTATAAAAAATATTTGTTTGTTAGTGTGTAGTTTAGTATATAAATTAAACGTATTGTTTGTAGTTAGATAAATAGTGCTTAAGATACAAATGTGAGGAAAATTAATGCCCATTAAATCTTATTGTTAGTGAGTGTAGGGTTGCCTCAAAATTTTACAGCTAGAAAATTTCGATTTTTCTGTTTGGGACAAGGATTTGAAATGCCCAAAAGATTTGTCTAAGTGAGATCCTTTAGGCAGAAATTTAAAGTACTTGTATTGGCCAGAATTGGCGCTTCTAGCAGGGTAA
This sequence comes from Musca domestica, assembly GCF_030504385.1. Classification (NCBI taxonomy): domain Eukaryota; kingdom Metazoa; phylum Arthropoda; class Insecta; order Diptera; family Muscidae; genus Musca; species Musca domestica. The sequence continues at coordinate 8,511,087 of NW_026712114.1, forward strand.
TAAAAAAGGTAATCTGAGTATTGACTCACAATTTTTGTTTTTCGTTCGGGTATTAATAATCCAGTTTTTTTTTTATGTGTTCGTGTTGAAATTAGTTTTAAGAGAACGATGATGATTCTAATAAATAAGCTTAATGTCTAATTGTCTAAAGAAATAATATGTTGTGCTAAATTTTATTTGTGAGAGAGGAGGTTAGGCGTTGTAAGTGAGTGTGTGTGGCTTTTTGGGGCCCTTTTTAAATTTTTTTTTTGAGTGTATTTGGACTAAAGGGTCAAGGATGGGTGGGCATAGTGGGGGAGCAATAATATCAAGCTCCTGTGTCATAGGTGTATGTTTGTTTTCAGATTTTCTGTGTTTGTGTTTATTCCAGTACAATTCTTTAAGTGTTCATTCCCTAGGGTTGATGGTGGCAGGGTTGAGAACCCCCTGGATTAACCGCTCCCTCCTGAGCTAGTGCGGAACCCCACCATAACGCCGAGTAGGCCGAATGTAACAAGTTTTTCCTTTAAAGGTCCCCCACCGGTTTCCTTCTTGGAAGTTTTGTTAAAAGATAACTTTCACGTCGTTAAACTGTTCCGAAACCGACTTACCGTCGCTCTTGCTTGTGAACAATTTGAATGTTTGTTCTTGACCAAACCAGGATGGTCTGTCATGAAATCGGCCAAAATAATTTTTTGTTGGAAGTTTATTTTGTTTGAGTTTGACCTACAACATTTGAAATCATTATAATTATTCAATTATTTAATATTTTTAAAGAAACTTACTATTTGTTTTTGAATTAAAGCACAAATTATGCTCCAATCAGAATTATAACACTTTAAATTGTCGTATTGTCGTTACATTCGACACTTCCATGTCAAGTACTCGATATCGAACGCCGTCATCCAAAAATAAGATTACGATATCGTAACTTCTCTATATCGTATGCGGTAATTAGACCACAGTATCGGAAATGGCTTCAATATTTCCAAATTGTTTTGCTGTTGTTATTTTCATGGTCAAATATCAAATACAAAATGGTTAAAATATCAACGTCGACTAAAAAATACAATGTCGTCACAATTTTTACGGAGACAGATATTCTCTAAAAATGACTTTACGTCGATGTCATTTTTAGAGAATATCTATCATCGTTAATGATAATAGCAAGCATTCATCGCTATCGACAAAAAATGACAACCTTAATACCGTTGTTGTCGCCTCGACTTCTTTTTGCAACTACAACGGTAATAGGGCCGACTAATTTTAGACATAACAAAGTATATATATTCTTGATCAGTGTAAAATTCTAAGATGATTTATCCCTGTCCGTCCGTCTGTTGTAAACACGAATCATGATAGGAAGCTAAAATTTTGCACAGATCAGTCTTTTGTCTGCAGGCAGATCGAGTTCGAAGATGGGCTATATCGGTCCACGATATCGTATAGCTCCCATATAACCGTTACCCCCTGAAATTCGGTATTTTGATGATTGTAGCCAAATTCTTCAATGAAATTGTCTGAAAATCCATAAAAGAAGTTCGTTCTGAACAGTGTTGTCTATATAGGTCCACGATATCGTATATCCCCCTATATAACGGTACCTACCTACATTCGGCGTTTTAATGAACTTAACATAATTTTTTGATAGAATTGTCTAAAAATCCGCACTACAAGTTCTTTCTAAGCACTTTACCCCTGGAAGCTTAAAGCCCATATACAACGGTACCCCCCGATATTCGATATTTTGACGATTTTAGGGACATTATTCACAGGAGTTATTTCAAATTTCGTATTTAGAATTCATAATGGGTACTACAGTCTATGACAAAAAATTCCGTATGCAGGCCTACGTCTTTGTATAACCTACATATACCAGTACCTCCCAATATTAGGTATTTTGACTTTTTTTGGTACAATATTCACCGAAATTGTTTGAAATTTCGTATTTGAATTTCATAATAGGTACTACAGCCTGTGACAGAAAATTGTCTATGTAGGTCTTTGCATAGCCCCCATATAGCGGTACCTCCCTATATTCGGTATTTTTAAGATTTTAACAGAATTTCTATCGGATTTTATTTTTTTGAAAATGTCCCGACCAAACTTTCTTCCTTTTAACTTTTTATTCATAATATTTAAATTATAATTCGAGATTTCCATTTGTTATTCAGAGCATTTTTTTTTAATTTCTAATTTCGAATTATTTGCTTTTAGTGATCGCATTGTTACGGGTTCCTTCGATAGTACGGCGAAGGTCTGGTGTCCAGCTTCGGGACTTTGTCGCAGCACGCTTATCGGTCACACAGCTGAAATTGTTTCGGCTGAATTTCAACCCATTAACAGCGAGACAATATGTACAGCTTCGATGGATGGAACGGCACGCCTCTTTCACATAGAATCGACACAGGAGTTGCAGACATTAGCTCACCACGGTGCTGAAGTTATCAATTGTCGTTTCAGTAGAGATGGTAATATGTTGCTGACGGGATCATTCGATAGAACGGCTAGCCTGTGGGATATTCGATCAAAGAGGTGCAGTTGAAATTTATAACTTTACTCATTTTAATTAAATGCTGTATTACAGATTGATAGCCCAACTACGTGGACATTCGGCTGAACTTAGTAATGCTGTGTGGAATTTTTCCTGTGATCTGATTGCCACTGGATCTTTGGATAGCACAGCTTGTATATGGGATGTAAGGAAAACTGGGGAGCCTTTGTTTTCTATTAAAGAACATACAGATGAGATTTTGGATGTGGCTTTTGATTGTAGCGGCCGTCGTTTGGCCACAGCTAGTAATGATTGCACGGCAAGAGTTTGGAATGTTGCCGGGGACTTGGAATTGTTATCTGTTATGGTGGGTCACTCGGAAGAAGTGTCAAAGGTATGATTTGTTTTTACTGCAAAATTTTGAACAAACACAATGAGTCCCAGAAGACATTAAAAGTCCAAATCTTACCTAACCAACAGGGATTCATATCTGTTGAAAAATAGGGTTAAAACCGTACTCCATGTGAGTTTATGCAAAGGGATGACGTCAAAGACAAGTTATTTTGCATGAAATGTCATTGTAAGTCACTAAGGAAAAGTAATCTATTTTCGTTACATATCAAGAAAATATAAGCAGCAACTCAAAAATATTTTCTGTTTTTATACCCTACACAACATAGTGGTAAGGGTGTTATGTCTTTGTGTATTTGTTTGTTACATGAAGAAAATATAGATTGAGATAGACCAAAAACAATATTTGTTTGGCCCAAGGACGAACCCTACTGAAATTGGTGAGAATCGGTTCAAATTTAGATATAGCACCCATATATATCTTCAACCGTTTTCGGGTTAATTGTGCAACAAATGGTCAATATCAGTCCAAATGACCTGAATTTTTGGATATCCGACCGAATTCAGTCTAGAAGCAAGTACATTAAATTTGGGGAAAATCGGTTAATATAGCTATGGCTTCCACATATATGTTTCATCGGATTTGATGTTTAAGTTCCTCACATTCGTAATATGCATTCGACATCTATGATATTTGGTACCAGATATCTTACAGAGCTCGGAAAACCCCTTGCCTATTTTATTGAGATCGGCTAAAATTTGGAGATAGCTCACATATATATCCTCAATCCGATTTCAGGTTTATTGTGCTAATAATGGCTAATATCAGCCCATTTGGTGGATGTATATTCCGATATATATATTTTTAATATAATCCTTCTCAAAGAAATATTTTTTGGTATAAAAGATAAAAATGTCTCCGCCAAATTTTGCGAAAATCGATTAGTTCCCTTTGAAACCAAATTATAACTGCTCTAAAGCCAAATGTTGATAGGTGATATGATCTACTTCCAATAAATTATTTAATTACGGGGGCTCTACTAAATATACACAGTGGTATAGGGTATCATAAGTCGGCCCCGCCAGACTTTTGACTTTTCCTTACTGTTTTTTATTATCAACTTTTTCCTCGATGTTTTTTTCGTTTTGGGTTCTTCGAGTTGATGCATTTAAGTATCGAAAAATTGCATTCTACCCCGAAAGTGTGACAAGAAAGTGCCAAATGAAATATTCAACACAAAATTTCACTATAAATCTCGGAATAAACCGTATGTCTAGGCATGGTACAATGAAGACAAGGTAGGCTAACTTTGAAAAAAATTGCGAATATAGAGGCCTACCTGTTTGGCTTGCAATGTCTGAATTACTATAAAAACAATTAACAAACAAACAACCTGTTGCGTTGATTTTGCATAAATAATTAAGACCCGCGGAAACTGAATGAATGATCAAAATGTCTTTTCAAAATCAGGTTCTATATATCTCTAAAGGTTTATTTCGCTGCAAAATCTGTAGATTTTATCGATGCATATGTTGCAAAGAGAATTTGGAAAACGTCCGAATTTGAATATTTTCTGAAACATTTTTTTATTATTATAACTTCGCTGTCTTGGTTGTGATGAATTCTAAGTAGATTTATTAGTATTCGGTTTGTAGATCAACACATCAAAATAGCTTCGGTTTCCTGGTCAATCTTTTTAAGATCTTTATGTAGCCTTCTCCATACATAAAGCGACTCCAATATTTTGAGGTAAATGCATGATAATTTTCCGCTATTTGTTATGTTTATGCCGTCTGGACCAACTTTTTATTTCGTATTTTTTCGACAAATTTTTAATAATTGTATTTAAATAATATGATTTCCTTCATTTGATTTGAAACACATATTTTACACAGATAGGCCTTTCTTTTTTCTTTAAAAAAAAATTTTATTAGTCCTTTTTATGCTTCCTATTTCAGGTTTGCTTTAGTCCACCTGGTAACCTTCTAATGACTGCTTCAGCTGATCATACTGCCCGATTGTGGTTAATTGAGTCCGGTCTGTGTTCACAAGTGTTGGCCGGACATGAAGCGGAAGTATTCTCCTGTGCCTTCAGTTACAATGGCGATATAATTCTGACTGCATCGAAAGACAATACCTGTCGTTTATGGAGATGATATGACTGGTATATGGTGGATATGAAAAATGAGTAAAAAAATATCACCATGTGCCTGACAATTGGCAGCTCTACAATAAATCAAAAATTAAAAGTTTATTTAAATAAAATATAAATAAATATATAAATTGAGGTAACATAAATGGGGTGCCACAGAAAACAGGAACATATATCGAAAATTTTTCAAGATTTTCTAAACATGGCTGGATAGTATTGTTTTAAAAGCTGCCATATTCATCAAAGAGAGGCGCTGTAATTGTCCCATCACCATATCTTAATTTTAACTTACCCATTTGTTAAAATAAAACAAGTCATGCGTTTTTTATTTTCAACATTTACTACAAACTCGAGCATATATTTTTTAATCATTTTTTTCATTTTGTGTTTTTCTTCTCCGTTTTCTTTTGTTTGCTGTTGTTTTCTGTTTAATTTACAAATAGTTTTCTTGGTTTTTTGTTTGTTTATTTTTTTCTTTCTTTTTAGCTTAGGTTGGAAAAAAGTGTAAAATTATTTTTCACCTTCAATTTTTGTTTTTTGTTTTATTTTTTCTTTCTATATATATTTTTAGTTTTTTATTTTTACTTCTTTTTAGGAATATAAGTTGTGGTTTTTATTATTTTCTTTCTTTTTTGTTTTCTTTGTAATAAGGCTTATATTAAAAATAGAAAATTTGAAATTAAATATTAATCATTAAAAAAGTAAATGACATTTCTTGTTTGTGTTTCATGTTGTTGTTGTTTTTTTTTAGGAAAATTGAATGATATAACAAACATTTTATTTAGAAAAAAAAATAGAAAAGTAGGTAAGAAAGCAACAAAAAGACTTAAAGACAAAGGTATTTTTGTTTTATGTTATATAAAAAAATAAAATAATTATACACTTATGAATAAAACAATTCAATTTTAATACAAGGAAATTAAAAAATACACACTGTTACGTTAGCTATTAAAAAAAAAAAAACAAAACGAATAAAACAATACAAAATAAGACTTCATTTGAGTTGTTGATGAGGAGGAGCGTGGGTTGGTTGGTTGATTGGTTTGGTAGATAGGAATTAGTTGCGGCACTAAAAAATAAATACTTTTCTAAATTAAAATGGAACTCCTTTCGCACAAAATTAAAGCTGAACATAGATTTCATTACTAGAAAAAAAAAAGAGAAAAATAAAAAATAATTAAATTAATTCATATGTAATGATATAATGTTGATTTACTTTTGTTTGACTTGTAGAAAATATAAAACTTGTTGAGAATGGAAAATTGTTCGGAAAGAAAATATAGAAAGTAAAATTGATTTCTGTAGACCGAAATTTTTGAAATAAAAAACATTGTTGAATATATTATCCAAGTTATATAAAAATGCTTTGCTTGTGAGCCTGAAGTGTGTCATAAAATCTCCTGTATCTGTTTCCATGTTGTGCTGAACCGGAAGATAAATCCACAACAAGAGAGTTTTCGACATCAAAATACTCTAAAAAATCAAAACGACCATTTAGTGTTTTCATGACCTTTTTTAAAATTTACCAGTGTATTGCCAATATTTTTTTCTGTCGACGAATTCAGGTAGCACCGGACCCTAAGTATCTTAGATTGGCGTTCTTAAGTTGAACAACACTTACATTTTCCTTAACTGATCCCTAAAAGTTAGTTGTTATGTACATTTCTTACTCCTATGGAGAATAACAATCCACTTAAGAACAGAAGAGAATAACATGGGACATCTGCATAGTAGGTGTTAAGAGTCCACATCTTCTTCATCCGCACATTTTCTACAGTGTTTCATTTATCTGATACCGCAGTGGCCCGTCAGAATGCCTACCGCAATTCTTAGATTTGACCTAATAATTTATAAAAGGGATCAGTTCATTTTCTTAAGATTGCCGGCCAGGCTTTTCAAAACCCTAAAGCCTTGACAAACATGTGTTCGTAATAATGGCAATCTTTGGCGTGGCTGACATTTCTACGTAAAGCTTTAACTCATTCAACAACACTTTAAACTGGCAGAGCAACCAGATAGCTGCCCTTCTTAAAAAAATAATATCTCAGAGACTTAATCTTCCAGACATCGAAGATTACTCTATATCTTCGATGTCTGAAGCAGAATATGATGAAATGCTTGTAACAGTCATCCGATCTTCTTTGAACATAGATGGAAAATCTCCCCGAAAGACACCCGTCAGAAAATGCTGCAATCCACTCATGTGACGGAAATAGATCAGCAAGAATGAATATCATGCTCTTCAAATAACACGATTAAACAAAAATGCCTCCTTTCTCAACAAGAAGCTAGGAGTCGCAATTAAGATTGAGGCAAAGTTGTTTATCTTAGAACGGTCCCGCTATAGCCGAGAGGACAAAGATCTTTGCTTAAATTTCTTCTGATAATTCGAAACATTCTCTGCAGTTACAAATAAACTTGGTTTTGGTAATCTCTATTTCCCAACAGACCAACACGTGTTTGGACAAATTGTTTACAGAGAAACCTATCTATTCGGTGGTCAAGAACACCTCGCAAGGTGTTGTTAACGCCTAAGCTGCAACTCCAGACGCAGGTCAAGTCCGCGAAAACTCCAAAAGACGTAATGAAACCACCTCTTTGTGTGCTCAATTCTCTAGCATAACCATGAATAAAGACTAGAGAATAATCAGAAATTGTTGTCGGGTTCTGGTCAAGGAGATCCCAATTTCATGTTAAATATATGTGGCGTATTGCTTTCTAAAATAAATTTAATTTAAGGCATCGTCCTCAAAATAGTCGAGTCAAAACTGACTTTGTTTGTCTAGGCAGCCCACGTTTTTTTTATCCACCATGATGTTTTGAATGACTTGCAGATAACACCCAAGCAGATACTGCAACGAAAGTATGCGGTTGTGCTAATGTACGGGAAGATATTTTGCCTTCTCATGGATAGCATTAATATTCGCGAACACATGATCTTTTTCCAGATTTTCAATTCATCGCATATAGAAGTGGATTGACTTGAACTAGAATCTTGGGGTAGCTCATGGTTGGAATTATTTTTTTTTTCTCGATCTGCGCATTCAGATGTGTCTGCAGACCATGTGGTTAAGAGGGTTGTCGTTGACTTAGTGGAGGGTTTTCATTATTCCTCGCATGGAAAAAGGCGGTAGATCTTCAGCCTTGCACAAATGTCATCAGCATCAAGATCGCACAATAATCCGCATAGGTTACGACTTATATTTTGTCTGAAACGGTTCCAAAGATATCACCCACCCGTGAGGAGCTCTTCATTTCACTCTACGGGATTTGGACTTTTTGCTCCGGAATTCCTTCAGGAGAGGCAGGTTGAGGACTTTTTCAGGTACACAACTGCCGGAGAATATGGCTCTGTCAGCAATACCATTGATATTCTGTCTGGGCTCAACGCTTTGATTGACTTAGCGTTTCGGACCACCACCACATTTTAATTAATTTCATGGTCATGGTTAATGGATTAAAAATTATGCTTAAAATGTTATCAAAATGTTATTCAGTTTGTTCAAACCTTGGTGCTTCTTTTCGAAACAAGAAATCGTTCAGATTTCCAACAGATGTTTGGAGAGCATGAAAAAATTTTCGTTATAAATTAACAGAATTTTAGTTATTTTTTTAGGCAAGACATCGTTCAGATTTCCAACAGATGTTCGGAGAGCATGAAAAAAATTTCGTTATAAATTGAAGGAATTTTAGTTATTTTTAATAAAATGGGATAGGTTACTAGTTATCAATTGAAAATAAATATAGTAATAGAAAATAAAGAATACACGAATAAAATAAAATATTTTATATTTCCCACAAGTCAAATATTAGTGTGATTTAAAAACACCAAAAAATAATGATAATAATAATAATAACATTAAGGAATCCCTGTGTTTGTGTGCAAACATTACATTTGTATGTTGTTTTTTTTTTTCTTTTCTTTATATATATCTATATATATTTTGTGTATGTTTCCCTTTCTCGTTTTAGATATTATTTTCTGTTTTCTTTTTCATTTTATATATGTATATAATTCCTATTATTAAAAACTTACATCGTCTTATTGTTTAACTGCTACGGCCATATTTTTGTAGTATGTCCTTTTTTCCATTTGATGTATGTGTGATATTTTTTATTGTATGTAGTTGATGTAGTAGTTGTAGTAGTAGTAGAGTAGTAGAAGGGTATCCGGTGTTGCAAAATAGTAAAGTGTTTTTGTGTGGATTTATGTTGTGCGTGGGGGGTATGACTTTTATGTATCGAAGGATTTTTCTACGTGTATTTTTTTTTATTTTGTTTACATATTTGAATATAAAAAATGTATTGTTTTGTTTCGGATTTGTTTTCTTGTTTTGTTTTGCTTTAGATCAACTTAAATATTAGTTTCTTTCTTGTTTTAAGTATATGTATATTAACTTTCACAGATTTTGGGGCGAAGGTTTCAGTGGTGGTGGTGTTGATTGATAATGGACTGACTAAACAAATTACTGTTAAAAATAATGTAAAAGACATTGTTTTGTTCTATTTAAAAATCATTAGGTTTCAACGGTCTTTGTATTTTACATAGAGGCTAAAATTATTATCATCAAATCATTAAAAACATAAACAAAAATTAATTGTATTTAGTAAATTATTGTAAAAATAACAATGTGTAGATGGGGGGATTTTTATAAAAAAAACTGTTTTTGTTACTGTTTTATTTGGGATGACACTATAGGCTCGTCGTTGGTTTTGGTATGAAAACTTGGAAATTTTATAAAAATCTTTGTTTTGTGGTTGTTATTTTTTCTTTCTTACTTTTCTGTTGAATGTAAAAAACAGTGTTCTTGTTGTTATTTTGGCGATTCTGCTCTTTTCGGCCTTTTATGTTATTTTTTGGTTGTTGTGTTGTTGTTGATGCTGCTGTAGATTAATTTTTTTATTAAATTTGCACTTTATCATTTATAAAAGTCTGTTTTATCCTGATTTCAATGTGGCGCCGTCTAAGAATTGCAGGAACACACACACACACATCACGTACACACAATTTGGGAAAAAAAAAAGGAAAAAAAACATAAGTTGTTAATATGACATGTAAGGATTTATATTAGACAATTGTAGTCGTCGCAATAATTGAAAAAATCAATTTTAAGGCAAGGTAAATCATGCATTTGGAACCTCATCTTTAAATACATATGATCTGTTTCTGTATGACGATAAAAAAAGTATGGATTTTTTCAGATAATACAAATTTAACAAACACATTCCACAATCAATTTTGTGTCGTCATACAGAAACAGATCTTTAAACAAATTGCTAGGAAGATTCACAAAAAAAGAACAAAAATAAGCATAAAAAATTAACACAATTGATGTGATGATACATCATACAATTGTAAAATAATAACATTTTTAAAAAAGTTTCCATAACCTTTACTTCATTTCTTTTAATAAACAAAGGCTTAAATCAAAAAGAAAAGAGAATTAAACTGCAGTATTGCTATATTGTTAAAAAGCATTAGCAGAACAACAATAATAATAATTTTACATATTATAAAAAATATTGCGTACTTCACATTGGTCTTCGGGAAACATTTCCTTAAATATTCGCTCTATTATGTGATACCTGCAAGAAAAGAAAAAGTTAAATTTTATAAAAAAAAAATTGTTTTGAAAGAAATGATATCATTTAATTTTTTTGAAAAACAATTTAAAAAGTGTCAGTCGGTTTTGCCGACAGATGTATACCCTCAGCCAATGTTCGATTATTTAAATATATTTCCACTTCTGTTATGATTATTCAAATTGTTGACCCTCTATGAAGTAGGTTCAGAAGAAATGAGCCAATGTCAGAGGGAGTGGTCCGATCCCATCTTCATACCACAATAAATAATAAAAAATATTATGGTTTGAATACAATCTGACTCTTACATCGCATTTAATATAAGTTAAATAATTATTTAAAATCTCAAAGGGGATAAAAGAGGTCCAGACGACTGAAGACTAATGAAGAAGAGGTAGAGACAATTAAACTCCTACTATGCAGATGTCCCTTGCTATCATACAGGAGACATAGGCTATTTGGTAGTTCAAGTTTTGGTTGGCAAAAGGGCCTCCAAATGAATTTTAACGAAGCCTTGCCAATGTATTGTAGTCTCACCATGTGGATTTCGAATACGCTAAACTTCGCAACATCGCACCTTCCAATTATGTCGGTAAACCTGACTGATATCCTATCATTTTCCGAGGGTTCGAGAGTGATTTAAACATTTCCCACAGTTTACTTTTATAACTACCTTGGCAGTTCCATTTTTTGACTGCTTTCCCCATGTATTCTATGCCCGAGACTCTAGAAACTAGGTCAAGCCAGATAGGACAGAATTGTACAACAAATACGCTAATATCTACGATGCAATCTTCTTAGAATGAGGAGGATAATAATCAACATCAGAAGAAATGGTTCGAAAAGTAAAGAAGCGACTTGATCAAAACCCGCGTCGCATTGGCTGAAAAATGGCTTGTGAGCTGAACATATCGCAATATTCCATTCGGCAAATGTTGAAAAATGAGCACTGGGTAAAGTATTTGTAATTCCAAAAGAAAGAAAATAGACTCAAATGAGCTAAAGGTTGTTTCGCTTGGTCGAAAGTAGTTAACTGCCGAATTTGGTTTTCTCCGATGAGAAAACATTCGTTGTTCAGCAGTTTGTAAACAAACAAAATGATCGTGTTTCCTTGCCAAAGAGGTCAGCAGAAAATGTGCACCTTCGGTTGGCCACCAGAACTCAAGCCCCGGTCATGGTGATAGTGTGGGCCGCCATAACAGCCGATGGTCGCTCTCCACTCGTATTAATCGACCGTGGCATCAGAATATATACAGAATATTATCGCGAAAATATTCTGGAGAGTGTATTAAAGCCTTGGGCATGCAAACATTTTGACCGCAGACCTGGACATTCATCCAATCATGCACCACCCAAAAATAGTTACAAAATGAGGTTCCTCGCTTCATTCCCAGCGCATAATGGCCATTAAAGTTTGGAAAGCAAGGTTGGCACTAAAAAATACCAAAGTGTCGATCACCTCAAGCAAGCGCTTCGCCGGGAAAGGCCAAAAATACCGCAGATCAACATTCGGACAGCGTGTGATGGTTTCATTGGCCGCTTTAAGGCCATGATTCGTGCCAAATGTAACAAATTCGAACAAATCTAAACTTATTTTAAAATTTGATGCTATTTCCGACATTTTTGGCTTTCATTTAATAAAATTTAAAAAAAATTTAAAAATTATGGCGTTTGACTTTGTTGCAGTTTTTTTATCTCACCCTGTATATTGAAGTTGCTAACGAGATTACTACTTATCCTTTATCCTACTGACAGCTTCCTCAGGAAGTGTGAAACAATAGATTTGCTTTGTCAGCGCTGTTTCTCCATTGCCATTACCTATGAAGATATTGACGTCGAAACTTTTGGATGAGGCCCTGAATAAAATGCACCGATTTTAACATGCTCCCGTTAGAATGAGATTACTTCTCAAAAGACGAATGCATTCAGATCACTCTTGACTAAACAGATTTTTTTTGCAATATTTTCCCAACCTTCACATAATCTTGGAATAGGCAATATCCTCATGTGTTTACAGTCATTGAGCGTCAGAAAAAAATTGCTCCCAATATCGAAAGACATGTAATTTCTGTCTCCACATTTTTCACAACACTTGTGTTTGTTCAATTTCGCTTCTAAGGCGACTTCCCGGCATGACGGAATGTTTTCCTATTGTGTAGCTCTTACGTTGACAGATCACATTGGAACCGCATAGTTTACTCTACTTCAGTAGAGTTGTAACGACGGAGCTCATCACATATATTCGCTAGTCCTGCTGCCTTTGCTTAGATATTCAGCCGAATTGTGTCTCGGAAAGCCTCTATGTAGCGATTGTTTGTGAACTAACTGAATTCTGGACAGTGCGATTACCCATGGTTAAGGTAAATACGGAGTTTCAAAATCGAAGTTCAAAAACTTACACAGCAACACAAAGAAAATAGACTCAAAAGAGATAAAGAGTTGCTTCGCTTGGTCGAAAGTAGTGAACTTTGGTTTTCTCCGATGACAACACATTCCAGCAGTTTGTAAACAAACAAAATGATCGTGTTTACTTTCCAAAGAGGTCAACTGAAAATGTGCACCTTCGGTTGTGGGCTGCCATAACAGCCGATGGTCGCTCTCCAACCGTGGCATCGGAATAAATGCCGAATATTATCGCGAAAATATTCTGAAGGGTGTATTAAAACCTTGTGCACGCAAATATTTTGGCCGCAGACCTTGGACATTCCAACAGGACTCAGCACTATCGCACTCAGCACGCGCCACTCAAGAAAGGTTACAAAATGAGGTTTCTCGCTTTATTTCCAGCGCACAATGGCCACCAAAATTTTCGGATACCAATCCGTTGGACTATTGTTTCTGGAGTGTTTTGGAAAGCAAGGTTGGCACTAAAAAATACCAAAGTCGATCACTTCAAGCAGATCAATATTAGGGCAGCGTGTGATGGTTATAATTCGTGCCAAAGGTGACCAATTCGAATAAATATAAACTTTTTCTAAAATTTGATGCTATTTCCGACATTTTTTGCTTTCATTCAATAAAATTTAGAAAAAATGTAAAAATTATGGAGTTTGACTTTGTTGCAGTTTTTTATCTCACCCTGTATATTGAAGTTGCTAACAAGATTACTCCTTATCCTTTATCCCACTGACAGCATCCTCAATAAGCGTGAAACAATAGATTTGCTTTGTCAGCGCTGTTTTTCCATGACCATTACCTACGACGATATTGACGTCGAAACTTTTAGATGAAGCCCTGAATAAAATGCACCGCCGTTAGAATGAGATTACTTCTCAAAAGACGAATGCAGTCAGATCATTCTTGACTAAACAGATCTTATTTTTTGCAATATTTTCCCAATCTTCACATAATAATGGAATAAGTAATATCCTCATGTGATTACAGTCATTGGGCGTCCTTAATTCCTACAGAAAAAAATTGTCCCCGGTACCGAAAGAGTTGTCATTTCTGTCTCCACATTTTCATCACAACATTTGTCATTTGTCCATCTACGTCTAAGCCAATTAATGTGGAACATAATTAATTGCTTATGTTTATTTCCTATGAAGCAACATAATATAAGTTTATTTAAATCAAAGATACTTACTTTGAATGTAGACCGCCACCTGGTGGAAGACCCTCTATATTTTTACTTTGTAAAGCTTCCAATAGTTCGCCACAACATGTGATATCATTACTTTCAATTTCCTCTGCAATAAAAAGACATAGAAACACATTAATAAGGGGCTTTTAAAAAAAAAGATAAAGATAATTATAGTAATAAAGTGTTTTCAATTAGCAAACTACTTAAAAAAATATTATTTGATTCTGTGTTTTAAAAATATAGTCGAACACGATTATAAAGAAGGTGTTCATGAAATAACGTCATTATCGTATAAATAAAATAATACAAAAATACCTATATTACAAAATTTTCCTTTCGTGTATTATTTGTTTTTAATTTTATTCCTTACAACCATGCTCGACTTTTTTTCTAATAAAATTGGTTATACAATCTATAGATATATGAATATAATGATATATATCTATAACCTATAGAAATATGAATATAAACACTAATGCTTACAAGAAAACTGTTTTACAATTAATTACAAAAAAAGATCTAAGAAACTTTAAATTTGCAATACAAATCGCCTGTTTTTTGGAAAAATAAATTATTCGAATCGAATTTGATTGCTTAAATTTCTGATCGTTGAGAACGTATGGAGAGCGCGTTTAATGAAGCAGAATTTTTGGATGCTCTAGTTATGTGAAATGGATTGTTAAATCTCTATGTTGTCTAGAGTCTGGGAAATGGATAAATTAATTTTTACGACTTTTACAGAATTCTCTCACGAAAACAGGATTTAAAATTGCTTTAAATTTAGTGTGGTAAACAAAAATATATAAAGTGTGTAAAATATCGGTGATAAATAGAATTTTAAATACATATGTGAAAATATAGATAAATATAAGCAGTTTACTTAGGTACTGAAACTGTTGTGGTCATTGTATTACTCAATATTCAAGAAATATACTGCTGTCATGCATTAGCCTTCAAAACTATAACAACATTCAAGACAATAATGTGAAAATTAGATTGTATTTAATTTAAAACTAAATTAAACGTACCTTATGCTCACATTTGAACACAATTCTTCACACATTCTCTAGATATAAAAAATAGTCAATCTCAAAGGTTTAAGAAAGGCACACAAAGACTCCAAATGATGATTAATTTGTTTTGTTTTGTTAAATTTAAAATAGAAAGCCTTGTATTGGATTTTTGGTACGTAAGTCTCATTGAAGGCATGTAAATTAGTAAAGATAAACTGTTGACTTTGAAATAGGGGGGTTAAAATTAGTGTAAAGTTAATTTTTGTCCAAGCATGTGATTTTCGTATAGTTCAGATTTAGTTCTGGATTGATTATATAGCACATAAATGTGGTGAGCATAAGGCAAAGTTTACTATGATCTAGCATTATATTATAATATGTAATTGTATAAAAGTCTAATAATAGTAGTAGGTACATATTTAAATTGTTTGGTGTTTAATTTACATTTTTTTAGATTGTTACGTTATTCCGTTTTTTGTTACGAATTTGGAATTGTTTTCATAAGATTTTCTTTCATTTCTCGAAATATCAGACTCAAATCGTGTGCGATATAATTAATACTTTTTAACAATATGTTTTTTTTTTAAACAAACAAATAATACTTTTCTCTTTGGCAAAACAGGTACATAAATAGAATAATGTTAAATATTTTTTATAACTAATGGAAATAGTTTTGTTATATTATTTTGAAACATTATTTTTTGTTGCGAACGAATTGGAATATAGGCTAACGATATTAGTTAATATCATAAATAATTTGTTAGTATTAAACGCCACATTTAAAAACATAAAATGCATTTAAAACAACCTCTTGCAATCTTTTCAATTTGTTTGTCCAACCGTCTATCGCTTGCTAAAGCTTCTTCGGTAGGTTTAGGTGCTCCAGGAAAGGCTATTATAATGATGCTCATATTATCTCGGCTGCCCTGTAAGAAAAATTCAACAAAATTAATTTGTTTCCAACTTATTTAACTATCCCCAGCTCACCTTGTGCAAACATGTGTCAACGACTTCGTTTGCTATATTCACCAAATCACTGGATATTTTCAGCCTCGAATGTACAAAACTGCAGACATCTTCGTTGCTCATAACATCCCAGATGCCGTCACAGGCTAAAACTAGAAACTCATCTGTATCTTGGCGGGGCTGACAAAAGATTTCCGGCTCGGGTGAAACCAGCTGCTCACATTGACCTTTGTTTTCAACATTCTTGAAATCGTAATCGCCCAAAGCTCTTGAAACCGCCAGTGTACCGTTGACACGTTTTATCATTACACTACCGCCGGCATTGTGTATACGCTCCTTTTCCTCTGGCAATATGGGTTTGTGATCCTGTGTGGCAAATACGGGTGCTCCCTGGCGGCACAAGACCGCTCGTGAATCGCCACAGTTCGCTATAAACACCTGTGTGGGTGAGACAAAAGCACAAACCACTGTGGTGCCACCGCATTTTGCCGCATTCTCATTTAGCTCGGGCAGCGTACGCATATCTTCGTCTATATCTAGGAAACCTTTACGTATGCCTTTCACATGATTACCGCTCTGAAATTCTTTTGTGCTAACAATGCTGTCGAGCAAGTGCTTGGCACAATGCTCGGACACTTTGTAACCGGCATGTCCATCGAACACAGCAAAGAAAGACCAATCGTCCAAACCATTGCCAAGACCAGCTCGGGCATAGTATGCATCTTCCATTTCACAGCGCCAACCCTGCATAGAGCTAACGCCGAAGAGCAATTTGTTTCCCTCACCGCTGTCATTGTGCTTGTTCGTTCTCGGTTTATCCAGGAACGCTCCCATCACGTCTTTTCATGCTGTGCTCAACGCTGCGGGGTAGAAAATGAGTTTCCGGCGGATGCTCAACTGAAGTGGAATTCAGCTAATAGGCTGAGATGTGGGGGTTTCTTAAGGTTGTAACTTCTTTAGTGTTTCTATCGAAGTTTTAGGAGTTGCTCAATTATAGAATTCTGTAAGAAAAAAGAAAGCACAGAATAGAAACGTTAGTAAAGAATTAAAAATTTAACAAGTTTGATGAGAATTCACATCAGAACGTATTTGTGAGAGCCAAGTGGATTGATTCATCAGCCCCAAAATAAAATATTCTTCCAATAATGTCCGAAAGTCAAAACATGCATAATTAAAGCATCTGGCTAAAGTAGTTCTCCCTTAAATATGAGCCAATTAGTTATTTTTCTTGTTGGCCAAGAACCTAAAATGTTCATTAACCCACATACATAAATAGTACCCGATTCCTGGAAAAGGTTTGAAACGATCAACGATAATCGCTCGTGAAATTTTGATAGAAAATGAAGACACGCGAAATATGGAACTGGGGATTCCCCAGAGTGGGGTATCTCTCAAATTGTTGGTTGTTGATTCTTACAGCTGGTACCACATGCTGTCGGCTGAATAATTAAGCCAACCAACCTTTTTCATAAGAGAATACGACAATATCCACCAATAAGTCAACGAAAAATTCAAAAATGACAAAGGTGAAAATTAAACTATGGTCGATCAGGATAGTTTTTCTGCTACTATGGTTTTGCTCTAAATCCAACATTTATAGATATTGAACCACCTTTATATGCCTAGCAAAAGTGTGAGACGTTTTAAATAATTCAAGTCCAATACGAATTAAGACAACTGCACCAACTTCAATATAGTTGGGCCAAATTACCCTGTTTTGTTTTGGGCAACCAACGTTCTGCAGCTGCAATAATGGGGAGTGAACTCTGAGTACGACATATATCCTTCCTGATCTAGAGGCCCTCTCTTATAACGTTGGAGCTCCGTCTCTAGGATTATCCTCACACGGCTGGTTGGAGAAGATTAATCCACCATATGAGAGTTTCGGTGACTCCCAGCCCAACACCCAATCAGGTACCCCGATGAAAGCCTTTACGCAAATAATCTTTATCTCCTCATTTTGATGCAATATTGGTGTCTTAAGGTGGTGTCATAAGGATCGCGTTATGAGAGATAAAAAATAACCTTTTTCTGTTTTTCGATTTATCGCTGATAGCAGTGGCTTATGCGGACGACTTGAACTTTAGTCGAATATCAGCTTTGGGATCTATGCGTAGTTTCTGTTTGGAATTAAATGTCTGTCAGCACATTCAGCTCTGTTCTCATCTCCGCAGACCCTGTTGTAAAGATTGAGACCGTCGACCTAGTGGCGGATATTTTCATATTTCTCGCGTGAAAGAAGACGGCTTGGTCTTCTTGTTGCAGAATTCCACGTACGACTAGCTTACACACATATTGTTGGTTATCCATCGTTTCAAACTTTGCCGGATGGTAATTTTCTCGACATCCTAAAGCAGCGTAACATGGTAGACTATATCAAATGCCTTTGATAGGTGAAGGTTTAGTCCTCGACTAATCCGGGTTTATGATCGACAATTGGATAGCTTTTTCCAAAGGGGAAGTTTGAAGATGCCTCAAATTCAAGTTGGGTGGCTAACGACATGTTTAACACTGTTGTCAGATATTCAACTCCAGTTGCTTCAACATTACCACTGAGACTCCATTAGGGCCCAACGCTTTAGATGATTGGCGTTCCGGATGACATTTGCAATATCAGCCATTGCAAAGTACGGTTGTGTCTCCACGGAGGGAAGAACTCTGATACGA
The DNA here is from genome assembly GCF_030504385.1 of Musca domestica. Classification (NCBI taxonomy): domain Eukaryota; kingdom Metazoa; phylum Arthropoda; class Insecta; order Diptera; family Muscidae; genus Musca; species Musca domestica. Next base: position 8,529,876 of record NW_026712114.1, read on the forward strand.
AGTAGTACTCTTCGTTTCATCCTGTCGCTCTCAAAATATAGGGGGCCCAACAAATTATCGCACCGCTTGGGATCAGTTACCGTTACATCCTTTTTTACTGATTCTGGGTAAATTTCATGGAATTCTGGGTATTCGATCAGCTGGTATATAGAAAGCGCCTTTGATTATGTACCAGAAAATCCTTTCGGCTATCCAAACATCACAGGGTTTGGACAGTTCCCTGAAGCAAAGTATGGTGAATTTTGTGGGTTCTGGTCAGTCAACTCTTTCATAGCTAAGGAAAGTTCAACGCACTGAGGTTATGATATCGGGCGACCTGGTAATGAAGATGAGGATCGGAAAATGATGTGATCTAAGAGAAATGACGGGTTGTCCAGGCACGTCATTTATCAGGCCTGGTGACACCAGGTAAGCCTAATAAGTTCCTACAATCCCACGGCAGCGGGTTCTACGACACCGGATTGACCCGAAACAACAAGATTCCAGTTTCGGCCAGCGGCTGCCAACCCAGTATGTACATGTTTGTGTTTGTTTATTTTTCTGCATTGGGAGCAGCATATCCCGGAATGCTTGCTCCGGATTTTATTGGTCCGTGCCGGGATTGAGGAAAACCCCGGACCTTGGTTCTGCTCGGTTTGTCAGAACGTCATCCACCACAGATCTGTCTCGGTGCGATGTAATGGATGCAGAGAGTGGGTGCACTTCAAGAACTGTTCCGGATTAAGGCGTTTGCGAGACTACAGCGAAAGGGATTATGTTGCGACTTGCTGTAGTAACGTAGTCCCCAGCGAGTCCTCTTCTTCGTCGTCGGAGTATGGCACTCCACCGCAGTCTCCAGAACAGCAACCAACACCGCAGCACCTAACGCCACATGTTGCTGTTCCAACTCCGGATTGTGCATCATTCTTGCAATTCAATTGCAACGGACTTCGAGGCAAAATAGATGAGATAGTGGAATTTATGAGTCGGAGGAATATTAAGATCGCAGCGGTGCAGGAAACCAAGCTGAATGAAAATTGCAGCCTACAACGTTGTTATGGTTACAACGTACTAAGGAAGGATCGCACCAGAAGTGGAGGTGGGGGATTAGCGTTCCTGTTACACCATTCTGTTCAGTACAGACCTATCTCGCTTGAGCTAGTCTCTAGTGACCCATACATGGAATGTATGGGGGTAGCAGTCAAGTGTGGAACTGCCGAGGTAGAGGTGCTTAATGTGTATATCCCGCCGATTAATAGCTGTGAACCGCGTTATTTGCCTGATATTAGCCCATTATTGGTAGGCAATAACCGCCTGGTACTAGGGGATTTTAATGCCCACCATGAGTTGTGGCATTCCGTCCTAGGTAATGACCAGAGGGGATCAGCGCTGGCAGAGCAGATTGACTGCTCCACATTCTGCACGGTTAACGAGGATGCCCCCACCCGAATAAGAGGAGAGTGTCACAGTTCGCCAGACTTAACCATAGTGTCACCCGGTCTGATAAATGACGTGACTTGGCAACCCGTCATCTCTCTTGGCTCAGACCATCTCCCGATAATCGTCTCCATAAGCAGGTCGCCCGATTTCATAACCTCTGAACGCCGCACTTTCCTTAACCATGAGAAAGCTCACTGGCCAGAGTTCAGAGAATTCACCAACCGCCGCTTCAGAGAACTGCCCAACCCTTCTGATGTTCGGGTAGCAGAAAGGATTTTCCGAAACATCATCAGAGCTGCAGCCGCTCGCTATATACCTGCTGGCCGAATACCCGAGATAAGACCAAACTTCCCAGCAGAGGCAGCGGGATTAGCAAACGAGCGTGATGATCTCCGTCGTACCAACCCTACTGATCCTAGAATCAGTGATTTGACAGTGGAAGTCAACCGGTTGGTACAGGAGCATAAGAGGAAAAAGTGGCTAGACCATCTGAAGTGCTGCAACATTAGAACCGATATGAGTAAGCTGTGGGTAACGGTTAAGTCGCTCTCGAACCCTGGAAAAAAGGATGATAGGACCTCAGTCACTTTTAACGACGTAACGGTGACTGATCCGAAGAGGTGCGCGGAATATTTTAACCGACAATTTGTCGAGCACCCCGAGAGTGATAGGGCGAAGCGAAGAGTACTACGTCGTATCAGATCTCTTCCCGCCGAGGAGGAACCACCACAGTTTACGATGGGTGATGTTGCAAATGTCATCCGTAACGCTAAGTCATCCAAAGCGTTGGGCCCGGACGGAATCTCAATGGTAATGTTGAAGCAGCTGGATACGCCGGGAGTCGAGTACTTAACGAAAGTTCTCAATTTGTCGCTAGCCACCCACATAGTGCCCGAAACCTGGAAAATGGGCCGGGTGGTCCCGCTACTGAAGCCAGGCAAGGATGCCAGTAAAGGCGAATCGTACAGGCCGATTTCGCTCTTGTCGCCAGTAGCAAAGACTCTTGAGGCTTTACTCCTCCCCAGCATTAGAGGAAGCTATGCAGTTGCCAACCACCAGCACGGATTCCGTCCACAACATAGTACCACAACAGCATTACACGCCATTTCCACACATATTAGTAGAGGACTAAACCAGAACAGGCCGTGTGACAGAACAGTGTTGGTAGCCCTTGACCTATCAAAGGCATTTGATACGGTCAATCATGCCACACTGTTTGAGGACGTACAGAGAACTACCCTCCGGCCAAGTTTGAAACGTTGGATAATCAACTATATGTGTGGACGCCAGTCGTACGTGGAATTCCGGAACAAGAAGTCCAAAGCCCGTAGAGTGAAACAGGGAGTTCCCCAAGGTGGGGTGATATCTCCGGAACTGTTTAACCTCTACCTTTCCGGAATTCCTCGCCCTCCAGACGGCATTGAGATCGTAACGTATGCGGATGATTGTACGATCATGGCGTCGGGTCCAGTGGTCGATGACATATGCGAGAGGTTGAACCCCTATCTCGCGGAGCTTGCCGCATACTTCCACGCGAGGAATATGAAAATATCCGCCACGAAATCAACGGCCACACTCTTTACCACATGGTCTGCGGAGATGAGAACACAGCTGAATGTTCAGGTCGAGGGGAATTTAATACCGACCACGAACTACCCCAAGATTCTTGGGGTAACGTTCGACAGCATGTTCAAGTCGTCCGCGCAAGCCACAGCTATCTGCGACAAGATGAAAAGTAGGAACAAGGTCCTCAAGGCGCTAGCCGGCAGCTCTTGGGGCGCGGACAAAGAAACCTTGTTGACCTCTTATAACGCGATAGGTCGGTCTGTGGTCAACTATGCGGCTCCAGTGTGGTCTGCGAATACTAGTGCTACGCAGTGGAAGAATATCCAGACCTGCCAGAACGCTGCCCTGAGAACTGCGACAGGGTGCCTCCTCATGACACCAGTGGACCATCTACATGAGGAGGCGAAAGTCCTTCCCTTACGTCAGCATAATCATATGCTTTCGTTGCAGTACCTGCTTGGGTGTTACCGTGAGAGCCATCCCAACCATCATATGGTGGATAACTCTCCCCCACCCAGGCGTGTCAGGAAGGACATACATGATCTAGAGAGGGAGGTCCAGCGCTACAAGAGAGAGCCTCTAGATCAAGAAGCCTATCAGGCAGGTCTGAGTGGCATTCACACCGATGCAGTCGCGGATGCTATTAGCATTTATAAAGTGAATGCCGTCCTCGGAGTCCACCCCCCATCCATTGCAGCCGAAGAACGTCAGCTGCCTAGACAAACCAGGGTAGTTTTGGCGCAATTACGTTCAGGATGGTGTAGTCGCCTCAATTCGTACTGGGCACGAATTGATGAAGATGTGCGTGACGCCTGCCCGGCGTGTGATACAGGCCCGCACAATACGCTACACCTTTTTAATTGCTCAGCCAAACCTACCCAACTCACTCCAGAGGATCTCTGGCTACAGCCCGTTAAAGTAGCCGAATTTCTAAACCTGGAGCTGGAACCAGATTAGCAGAACACAAACACACACATGTACTACTGCTACAACAACAACAACAATAAGTTCCTAGGGCGGAGTGTCGTGACGGAGTGGGTATTAAAAATCCCCTAGTACCAGGTTTTTATTGCCTTCCAAAAGCGGGATAATGTCCGCAAATAACGCGGTTCACTGCTATTTACTTACATCTGAGTAATAGTTTGTATACATAATTCATTCCGTTCGAAAGCTAGAGTGATTTCCACAAACGGACGGATATGGCAAAAATCGACATCGAATCTTATGCTGATTAAGAATATATATGACAAACTCAATATAGCATCCATATCAGGTATGATGTAGGGTATAAAAATACATACGCTTGGGTTTGGAACAACTTCAATATATATGGCAATATACATGGCTTCAAGTTCAAAACAAAAATTAATGTTGTTTGGGGTTCGAACTAAAGGTTTTCGATATTTCCATTATAATATGGTGTTATGGCGAGTTATTTTCAGAAGCTACAAAAGATATGGCAATCCTTTGTAATATTCTCTCCCTATCTTATCTCCCATCCTCCCATTTAAATGCACAATAAACACAGGACGGGACGACCACATGACAGAACAGAAACTCACAACTTTCGGCGGTAAGGGTAAAAACAACCAGTTGCGGCGCGTTTGCGAATGGGAACCACAAAAGGGAGATTGAAAAACAAATGACAACAAGAAGCAGCATACATTTGTGTATGAGAAAAATCAATGAAATTGGCACGGAACGCAGACGCAAAAATTTGTGCCAAATAATGTGAAAGGGGTGAACAGTGCCGAGGGGAGATGGGCGGACAGAACAAGGATGTTTTCATGAAACAAACACCAATTGAAAAGAAGCAAGTAAAATACCTTCTTGCTTGCTTGAAATGACAGAATGAATTACAATTTCTGAATGAAAAAGCCAAGAGGTGAAATGATGATGACTGAATACTTCATTTGGTCAGATAAGGATGGAAAAAAAAGAAATCAGCTGTGGTATCCTGTGATGAAATATATTATACGTACAAGGGGCATACAAAACTCAGGACTTTTTTATAAATATTGTTCTACGAATTGTTTAATATTGTATGTTAAGTTTTTTTTTTGCCACAAAACAACACAAACACCCGCACATGTGTATGCCAATATTTGCCAATTATCCTTGTTCTGTATTATGTGTACCTCTAGGATAACACTAGCAAAGATTGCAAATTTATTATTTCACACAACCCTGCTAAACACCACAAAAGTTTGCCAATTCCACAAAGGATAGATGTATGGACGGATTATATCACAACTTGCTGATGAATGTTCTTGCAAAATAACAAACTTTTTTTCATTTTCACTTAAGCAATTTACTCGTGTAATACCTTTACTTCTTTTTTGCATAGACTCCACTCTCCGCCGTTGAAGCGTCACACAGTCTGTTTAAATTTCTTTACTTGATTATAAAATGGATTTTTTTATTCTATTTTAATGAAATCGAAATTATTTGTACACCACAAAATCAGCAACGAAAAATAAAACAGCGCAAATACTTAAAGAGGAGCAACGAGCAAATAATTCTTCTTCACCGTCGTCGTCGGCTGTTGGATACCTTTTTGTTGTATATTTCTTCTTTTGGTACTAAAAGGCAAGCAATCAGTAGAATTTTGACAATTGAAACGGACCAAAATATAAAAAAATAAGAAGATAAACAAAACAATGCTCGCGCTCTCTCTAGGTGAGATATGAGAAGAGGAATGTGTCAAAGAGCGAACACAAAAATACAAAGGCTACTTTAACGCAGGGTTGCCAAGACAAATTAAATAAGGGATGAAAGGTATTTTAAATTTGATGGTTTTGCAACGCATGGTGCTTAGAACAGCTGTTATATCATGGTACAATAAAGAGATAGAACAGTTTCGCAAAACTACAGAAATGCAGCTCTGAGGCTATGTAGCTTCCTGTCAGAATTATTTAAAATTAAATGCAACTTTTTATTTGACATTTATCTTCATTTTTAAAATGAGTTAAATTTTTATTCACATATACGATCCAAACTCATGGTCCAATTACCAAGGTAATCTATTGATATCACACAATTACAATTTTTTTATTTGATGTCCCTTTTTATGGGCGTGCAGTTGGCAATAATTTCGCATTTATTTCAGACTAAATATTTTGTTATTTTCACGACTTTTGGATTGTATATAAGCCGAGGAAGAATATGACCTAAAAGAGAAAAATAAAATAAAAGTCTGATACGTAAGAATATGGTTGAATATGGTTTCGCTTAGGATAAGTGGAAAGACAATATAACGCATTGTTTGCTTAAATACTTCAAAAAGATTGTCTTCCCTCATTTTTAGTCGAATTGGCATAAAGTAAAACCTCATTCGAAGCCTACACAAGAACTAAAATCTTCATATTTATATGTTTAGTTTCAAGTACAGATTAATAGGCTTGGTATTCCTAAGATATGAAACGCCGAAAATAAAAAAAATAATTAATTATTTCTGTTGTTGCAAAATAGTCAGGCTTAATCCCTTTGTTGTTGTTTATACTCACCCTACCCCACATAGTGGTAAGGGTATTATGTATTTGTGCATTTGTTTGTAACATGGAGCAGGAAGCGAGATAGACCCATTGTTACTTTTAAGGATCTTCATAGAATCACTTTCTGAGTCGTGAAATTTGGTGAAAATCGGTTCAGATATAGCTATAGCTCCCATATATATGTTTCATTCAATTTGGTGTTTTAAGTCCCTCACATGTGTAATATGCGCTCCACAACAATGATATTTGGTACCAGATATCTTATAGAGCTCAAAAATACCTTTGGCAAATTTTATCGAGAATTTATAGCTCCCATATATATCGTTATTGCGATTTCAGCTTTATTGTGTAAATAACGGCTAATATCAGCCCAAGTGGTCTGAATTTCAAATGTTCGTTTCTATTTGGTGGTGGTAATATAACCCTTCTCGCACTATACAGGGTAAGATGAAAATACTTCAACCAAATTCAAACTTTCAAATTTCTAAGCCACTCGCCCGACAGCTTTTAAAATGATACCAGTGACAGCTCATTATATTGTTTACAAACGTACAAAAGCATTTTGGTGAGAATTTTCTAGAAAAAAAAAAGTTATTCGTGATGGAATTCATTCATGATAGCGTGATTTCTTTTTATATTTGGCTGGAAAACCACAAGTGGCTATCGCTAAAGCACTCCAGCATCTAAATGTGAATAAATCGTTTGTGTCTCGTAGCATCGCTCGTTGCCGTGATACTGGTAGCGTAGCCCGACGTCAAGGAAGTGGATGGAAGAAAAGAGCAACATCAACAGAAATGGTTCGAAAAGTAAAGAAGCGATCCGCGTCGCAGTGACCGAAAAATGGCTCGTGAGCTGAACATATCGCAATATTCCATTCGGCAAATATTGAAAAATGAGTTAGGGGTAAAGCCATTGAAATTCCAAAAAGCGCAAGAGCTTACACCGCCACAGAAAAAAATAGACTCCAAAGAGCTAAAGACTTGCTTCGTTTGGCCGAAAGTGGTAAACTGCCGAATTTGTTTTTCTCCGACGAGATAACATTCGTTGTCCAGCAGTTTGTAAACACATAAAATGATCGTGTTTACTTGCCAAAGAGGTCAGCTGAAAATGTGCACCTTCGGTTGGCCACCAGAACTAAAGCGCCGGCCATGGTGATGGTGGTGCGGGTCGCCATAACAGCCGATGGTCGCTCTCCGCTCGTATTAATCGACCGTGGCATCAGAATAAATGCCGAATATTATCGCGAAAATAATCAGGAGGGTGTATTAAAGCCTTGTGCACGCAAACATTTTGGCCACAGACCTTGGACATTCCAACAAGACTCAGCACTATCGCACTCAGCACGCGCCACCCATGAATGGTTACAAAATGGAGTTTCTCGCTTCATTTGGCGCACAATGGTCACCAAAATCTCCGGAGACCAATCCGCTGGACTATTGTGTCTGAAGTGCAAGCAAGGTTTTAACTGAAAAATACCAAAGTGTCGATCATTTCAAGCAAGCGCTTCGCCGGGAATGGACCAAAGTACCGCAAAGCAACATTAAGGCAGCGTGTGACGGTTTCATTGCCCATTTGAAGGCCATAATTTGTCCCAAAGGTGCCCAATCCGAACAAAACTTAACTTTTTCTAAAATTTAATGCTATTTCCGACATACTTTGCTTTTATTCAATAAAATTTAAAAAAATGTAAAAATTATGTCGTTTAACTTTGTTGCAGTTTTTTATCTAACCCTGCATAGCAACGTTATTTTGTATAAAAGGTAAACATGTTTCCGTCAAATTTGGTTAAAATCGATTCAGAATTGGATATGCTTCCCATATATTAGTCCCCTCTCTTAACCCATTAGTGGACGAAGTCCCCTGAGCACTATCTTTAAGCGATTTACACCAATTACAAATAAAAATGGTCTAGTTAATTTGTTTTAAAAATAATTTATTCAAAAAAGCTTATGGTTTTGGAGTTATGGACCGTCCCTTATAAGGGACGCTGCGCATTGGGTACACTTGGCTTATGATATTCCTTAAAGCAATTTTTAGGGTGGAGACCTTTGTCACACTTCTTACAAGTAAAGTTAGACTTTTTGCCGCATAATCCACAGCGTTTATCTGTTTTTGAATATTCAATAATGTGGTTTCTGCCATCATATCTTGTATCTGCAGTGACATTGCTATTGCGCAAACCTCTTGATGCTGGGGTACCATACGATTCCAGATATGATGTTGCAATTTAGAAGAGTTGAACATGCCGCATCATTGGGATGTAACTTCTTCATTAACAACCATGCATTCACTACTGACCATCAAGCAAATATGCAAATATGAGCCACCACCATCAGTATCTTCATCAGTATCTGCACCATCTATTGGTGGGATCGCGTAAATTTCAATGTCGTGCAACTCATTATCGCCAATAACATCCAATTCAGTCAGTATTTCAGAAACTGTAAGTCTGCACATATAAGATTCATTACTCAATCAGTGGATTACAATTGTACTACGGGCGCAGTGTCCCTCTTAGGGGACGTTGCATTCATAGTCACTTTATGCACGTGTCACAACAATTTATTTTATTTTTTGGGCATAAACTAGTATATTACACTAACTTACAAATAACAATACAAACACAATCATAAATATTCACAGAATCATAACTTTATTGAAATTTTATTTGCCCAGCTCGAGATTTTTGTTTTTTCACAAATTGGTTTTCCATATTTTGCACAAAATACAACACACAACTCGCAAGAAATTAAATTAATGGGATAGAACATAATTCGTTGGAGTGTCAGTAACGGCATAGCCTACTTGTTTACAAAAAAAGCGAGTATTGGAAAGTGCTACAGTGCAAAATGTGAGAGTCCCTTATAAGGGACACTGCCCACTAATGGGTTAAGCCAAAGGTTGGTAAGTCTAAAGTTCAATATAAATTCTTTTGTTACGGAAGCTCTATTAAATATGCTTAGTGGTGTGGGGTATCATATAGTCGTAGACGCTATCGATATTTGACTTTTCCTTACTGGTTTTATACAAATAACTTTATTTATTGCTGGAGTAAGATGGTAACGTTTACCTGGAGGTAAGGTATGGTTATGCTACTTCGTTCAGGCCAATGAAAGCATAACAAGTGGAGAAAGAGGAAAATGTTTATAAGTGCGGTTTTAAGATTTAGAAGAAATACCAAAAGAATATTATTTCAATATAACTCTTTGGTTCCTCTTCTACCAAGTTTATGTAATCTTCACTTGGGTAAAAAATTTGGTCATAGGAGTTATTTTAAAATAACTCCTGGTAAATATTATCATCTTTCTCCACTAAAGCTAAACGTCAGATTATCTGATTATCTTAAAAAATATCTTACCCCACAATTCTGATATTGTATGAACATTGGAATTTGATTGTTAATTCTCTATAAAACACATTCTTAAATCGATTTTTTCAGATTCCTTTAAATCGTTTCATTACACCAATTTTCTCCTAATGCTTCAGGACCTGAGTCTATCCTTAAATTTAAGGTCAAAACAAATGACAAATCTTGGGTGAGGGGTAAATCGATATGAACTGCAAAATTTTAATTACACACTGTGAAACACACAATAAAAAGGGAAAAAATGTGAAATGTAAACAAAAATAACATGTTTGATTCGGAAAACTTTATAACTATGTCACTCTTTTAGAACACTACAATTTTAAAATTTCCACTTACTTCTATCTTGGAAGTAAGCTTTATTTTTATATACATTACCAAATTCTGAATGTTTTCATTATTATTCTTTATATTCTCCTTACCCCCTTTAACCCTCGCCCAATTCACTCTAAATCCAATCGTTCACAACTGAAGATAAACCATAATTGTTATGAACACAATATACATTAATAAAACTTAAAAATTTTTCCTAGAAAAATAAAATGCTTAAAGCATTATTTTTGCAATATTTACCTTTCTATCAATTGATTTTATTTATTCACTATCAGAGTACTAAGTACAACAAGAACAACTACAACAAAAACCACCTAATAATAAAAACAAAGTAGATATTTTGTTGTAGTTTATAGTGTGTATATATATTGTATTTGTTATTGTTTGTTTTTAGTGGGTATCCCAAATTTGGACTTGTGTGAATCACAAAGTAATATTTTATTTTGTTTGCATTGTTTTAAAGCGAACGGGCGCGCGCGTAATTCTGTTCTATACGAAGCAATTTGTTTAGTCATGAAACGACGACATTTCAAAACTCTATGTAATTGAAGATTTTCGCCTTTGTTTTGGTCGGTCACAACAACAGTATCGCTGCTATTGTAGTCTCAGTGGTATTAAATTATAAACTTTGCGTCATCGAAATTGTTTTGAAATTAGCGCCATTGAACGGGAAAAAGGAAAGAAAATTAACAAATTGAAATAAAACGAGACAAACGAGAGTGACAGTTAAGAAAATGCAAGTGAGCAAAACAAAAAAACCGCCAAATAACGTTTGCAATGAAGAGCGTTGCCACCAGCAGGCTCTCTGGGTAAAATAAAACAACCGAGAGCGAGAGACAGAGACCGAGATGAACTCAATGAAAAACAGTGATGTCAACGTCATATATAAATATACAGATATAGATCCTTATCTGCATCATGCATTTACTATAAACGTATAAATCATTATTTGGTTTAAATATATATATATCTGATAACATCGGTTCAGATTTAAACCGTGATACTATATAATACAAATTTTAACACAAATAAAATATCCTGATAATATACACATCCTAGAAACAGGTATTAGAAAAGATAAAGAAATGGGATAACATCAAGGCAAAAACGACGGCAATTTTGGTAACAAGTGGGTCTGTGGTTTCTACCGTACCGGATTGACGCGAAACACATCAAATCTGTATCAGTGAAGAAAGTATTTGAAATTATTGCATTCAAATCGAGTACGAGAAAATAAAACATCTTACGGCAACATGGTTCAAAATGAAGTTGCACTTCACCTACTTCTTTTAAAGCAGCTTACACAGAGTCAAAAAAGAGATATTTTATCTTTACGAATATAACACAAAAACGTTCAAAAATCACCATGAAAACATTTTTCATTACAGGAAATTAAATTTCTTTTTTTATAGCTTAAAAAATTTAACATTTTTATCAAGATGCGAAATACACTGTTTCGTAACAATACAACGGCCTTGTAAAAATTGACTTTTCAACCAAAAATATATAGCGCAAAATCGATTTAACCTATGATAAGTTTTTTTTCAGTGTCGGCCATCTCCACATATTCCACTATATAAGTAGATATAATAGATTTCATACCCGAACACCTTACTTTCTCAACAACGGGAAAACTAATTCCTAGAGTTCAATTAAAAGAGGTGTACCACATTTCTGACGTCTCTTGTAGCCGGTCGATATATATACCTGCTGGTCAAATGCCTCAAGGCTACACGATATAAACGTAATGAACGTAGATGGTCCAAACCATGATACAATGAAGACAATTTTGGTCAATTTGCCCATACCATGGTCAAATGAAGACAAGGTATGACAAGTTAGGGAAAGTTGTATGAAATAATCTCCAACTCTATAGCTTTTTAAAAATACTAATAATAAAATAAAAATTTTAGAAAAACATGAAAAATGCAAAAATATTACCCGACGCGGTAAAATCTCCACATCCTCAAGATATAGTCATGGATATTTCCACTCTATATAAAATATGTTTTAATGATGGTTGAACATCTCATGGCGGATCATATGAGAAGTCTAGATTCTTTTTCTTTTGACAACTCATCTAGATGATCAGATTGTGCCATGAAAAAATTTATAAAAAAAAACAAGTAAAAAATCTGTAAGTTCGTCCGGGTCGAACTTTGAATACCCTCCACCATTTGAAACGGATTTAGCAGTTCTCAAAAACAATAAAATCCGTTAAAATTTCGGTTAAAATCTTAAAAATTCCGTATGTAGCTGTTATATGAGTGTCTATAAATTCATAAAAATACGGAATATCGGAAGGTTATATGGGGGCTATACGAAGACGTGGACCTGCACAGACAATTTTCTGTCTTAGGCTGTAGTATTCATTACAAACTTCAAATACCAAACTTGAAACAATTCCGGTGAACATTGTCATCAAAATACCGAATATCGGGAGATGGGGGTTATACGAAGACGTGGGCCTGCACAGACAATTTTCTATTTTAGGCTGTAGTATCCATTACGAACTTCAAATACCAAATTTGAAACAATTCCGGTGAGTCGGTGAATCATCAAAATACCGACTATCGGGAGGTAATATTATATGGGGGCCATACCAAAACGTGGGCATACATGGCCCATTTTCAATACCAAAAGTCCTGCAGACATTTGGGTAAAATTTTATCATTCTACTTCACTTCTATCGGAAGCTAGAGTGATTTCCACAGACGGATAGACATTGCTAAATCGACATAGAATTTTATGCTGATCAAGAATATATATACATTGTGGGGTCTAAAATGTATATTTCAAGGTGTTACAAACGGAATGATAAACTTAATATACGCTCCATACTATGATGGAGGGTATAAAAAATTCGCAAACTTCGCTTATTTTAAGCACTGTACAAACCAAATAGGTATGCCTCTTCAATATTAAACGCCAACGACGCTACAAGGTATCGTTCCCACTCTAAAAACAGCTACATTAGCATCATTGCAGAAAAGTCATTCTAAAATTAGAAAAAAATAATGACAACATACACAAAATTGCATTGTTTTGCAAGGAATATTTTCTATTATATATTTGTATACACTGAGAGGCAACTACGGCGGCAGCAGCAGCAGTGTTCCCAAAACATTTGCCCCCCTTGTTCTTGATGACCCCCATCTCTTCCACAGACAACCAACACAAAAACGTATAAACGGAGCAATGACACACATACACCAGCAACCACACATTCAAACATCGCAATTTCTTTCTGAACAAACAAATTATATTTTTCTTAGTCCAAGAGCAAAACTCATCATCATCGTCAAGGCGCACAAAACATAAACAATATGCCCGCTCCTTCCAGAACGGTATTGAAAAACGTTTTTTATACCAATAATTGCATATTTCATTCGTTCTAACGTCAAACAACAGCACAATACACCGACAGAACGAAGGGATTGCGAACTTCTAATGAACGCACACACAAACTACGCGAATCACTTCAGCCAAAAGAAAGAATTTTGTTGGTTATGTTCACCACCGTTTGATAGGCTCGCTCGCTTGCTGCGGGTTAATTTTTAGCTGCTGGTCGGTTGGCTGGCTTGTAGGGCAAATGTAAACATTTGCTTCTGGATATTCTTACGGAATTGTTAATTTTACACAAAGAACGAGACTCCTCTGCTTATTTTATAGTAATAATAACACCGAACACACAATACAACAATGAATACTGCGAACGAAACGTATTTCTGCTTCTATTGTGTTATTACACTTTTGGAACTTGCCTTTTTTCTTCTTTTCTTGCAAAACGTTTCTGTGGTCCAAATTTGCGACCAGATTTCTTGCGATTTTTTCTCTGTACTCTACACAGTTGTCTTCCCGCACATTTATTCTATATTTTGCACACACTGATAAGGAATTTTTGGTTAAATTCAAGGAAAAATTGCAAAATTTTCTACTATTATTAATTCTACCCAATTCGATTTTTCAGCAAAGAACCGAGCCATAATACTATACCAAGTATTGGCTACAATTGTGCGATGTCTAAGTCGGCAACCACGATTGTGAACGGCGTCAAATGTGCAATGTCCGTCTAATGTCATGTTCACATGTTTCGTTTGAGAACACATACTTTAAATGTTTCACAATTTTATCTGTTTTACGTACAATTTTCAAAATGCCCCTATATATTTTCTATATAAGGTCATTGAGTATAAATATTGCGTCATTTTCTGAGATATTTAATTTCATGTTACTATTATAAAAGAGGGTTTAAAAACACATCTCAAATAGTAAAAATTACATTTTTTCATTCGACACCATTCTCAAACTATTTTAACATAAGAGAAAATCGAAATATGTGGAACTTCACGGATTTTTCAGAGTATCGAATTTTTAATATAATTACATACTTTTTGCATTATAAAACGCTAACAATTATTTTCTCTCAAAATCTCAACAAAATATGGAAGTTTCAAAATTACTTTGTATGTTATTTTAAACAATGATATTAAGGCTCTGGCATCCCTTTATGATATGTCACAAAATCAAATATGGCAACCCTTTTCAAACAAACAACAGTCTAAAAAATACCTAATTTTTATCTCTTCTTGAGCTTATGACTTAAAAAAATGGAGATTTTATATCCTTCATCTTAAGATAAATTTCTCGGATCAGAACCCCAGAAAAAGCAGCCGAAAAATACCAAAGTCTTCAACGACTTTTGATGAAGTTAATGCCAATTCGACCGAAAATGAGAGATGCCAATCTTCTATCAGTAAACAATTCGCGATATTGTCAATTCTTATATTTGTCTTAGCTGCAGCAAAATTATACTTCAAAGCAAAATTAAACCATAATCAAGTCCCCATAACTTATCGGGCTAATATTTAAGTTTTCTGATTAAAATTATATTCTCCCTTGATAGACGGTATCATGGCACAACTACAGAAGGTGCTATTATTCTGTCAAAACATATACACAGCTTGCATGTGTGCATTGTTTTGAATAAAAAGGAAAAAAATTAAAATTATTTCAAATTAGTGACAGCAGAAATGCATATTTTACACGTTAACGGGTAACAAAATATATAATTTTGGGATAAAACAATGTTGTCCGTCTATTTTAGATTCAATTTTGTGGTGGAAGCCCAATATTCCATTCATGTATTATGTTTTTTTTTTTTTGCAATATAAATATTTTGTGAAAAATGTTCAATAAAATGTAAATTGTTGCATGTTTAAAAAGTCTATGGCCGGTTATTACATCTTTCCGATAGATAAAAAAGTGATGTTGTTGGACACATAAATCGTTTTTCGTTATTACAAGTCTCATTTAAATAAAAAACTGTCCGATGAGCAAAAGGCCAGACCATCTTCCCTTTATCTTTTAACATAAAGTTTACTGAATTCATGTTGCCATATTTTATATTGATAATATGACAATAACAGCAAAATATATTTAAATAAAGAAATGGATAACGCAAATCAATTATTTATATTGAAGTACTGAATTATAAATTTATTTCACGAAATTAATTACAAATTCGTTTTGTTTATTATTTTAAACCTAAAATGAAGAAGCCATAGTGAAAAAAGTCTGTGACTACCAGTTACTTTTACAGAAAGCTTGCCATATCTCTGTAAGAAATGCATATACAGGGTTGCCCATATTCGACGGACCTTTGGGCCCATTCCAATCGACGAGGCTTGTCCGCAGGCAACATTCTTTGCGTCAATTGAATTTTGTACGGGAACAAATGCAAATCAATGCGAATAATCCGTTGTAAAGTGGACCGAGCCATGCCCAACTGCGTGTATTGGTTCATGGTAAAAATCTGCTTGGACTGACGCTTCAAACGCGGTATGTCTTTTTTTTTTTTTTTTGGATTTTGGTTGATTGATGGATAGGTACCCGTAGTACCTATGTACCAAGGCTGGTTATTTTGGTTATGTGAGTATTACAAAATGAGTAATCATGTTGGTTCACTTTGTGAATATATTGATTGATGATTTGAGAAGAGTGATGACGTATTGGTTTGTTTACAATTCTAAATGTGCTGAGTGGATAAAGTTGCAAAGTTCGTTGATAATATTTTTGGTGAGGTTTTTCAGAAGATCAGGTAAGTTGTTGTAATTGTTGAAAAAATTGAATTCACTTCTCAGGTGGTCATATTTCTTGCATATAAATATTGAATGATTTTCCGTTTCAGGAACACTGCAAACTGGACAGAGATTTGTGTCTGCTGCTTTTATTTGGTGAAGGTATACTTTTGAGTATGTGTGACCAGCAAGTAAGCGATTAATTAGTTTTATTTCTCCAGGTTCTAAGTGCCAATCAGAATGCCAGTACCTTTTGGGAGGCGATGGAAAAAATTGCGCAAAGTAAGTGCCTTTTGAAATTGATAGTAATCTGTATTTGTTAACCCATTCATTCCATAGGGCATCGTAAATTGTCGAACAGGCGTCTTTGATAGCTAGACTGGATGGAATAACACATCCAACATCAGCGGCTTGCTTAGCAAAGTAATCAGCACGCTCATTTGAGGAGATTCCAACGTGTGATGGGACCCACACCAGGGTAAGATGATTTAAGTTTGAGGAGTTAACTTTTTTGTTGATTATGTTGACTAAGTAATTGTGTGATGTGTTGTTCTTTAGTAGCAAACAGGCATTTTTACTGTCGGTGAAGATTACTGCTTTTTGTATGCCGTCTTCAATCATGAGGTCAACGGCTTTGTTAATGGCGTTAAGCTCACCCATCAGGGAGGAACATTTAGAGTTTATTTTGAAAAGAAAGTTTTCATTCGATGAAATGTTGCAAACTCCGCAGCCAGTTTTGTTGCCAATGACCGAGGCATCGGTTGCCCAAACTGATGTTCCATTTGATTTGAATTGGCTGAGATGTTGAAGATATATGCTATTGAAGAACTCTTTAGCTTGTGATTGTTTTGGGGCATTAAACATGTTCATAACAAATGAAACTTTCTCCCCTGGGGATTCGGACGGACATATCATAGTATTGTCAAACACGTTTTTGAATTTGTTGTATATCATACCAAGACTAGATTTATTCGATGGGTTTGACGTGAATTTTTGATATGTTTCCTGTTGAAATATTTTGAATTTTAGAAGCTCTTTGGCGGCAAGGTATTGCGAGCGAAATTCTGGAGGCAGAACAATTGCCAAGGCGTATATTACATGAATAGGTGTTGAAGGCGTTAATCCTAGGCTTTTCCTTAAAATTTGGTTTTGACATGTTTTCAGTTTTTTATTGACATGATTAGGCATGTGTGCCATAGATGAAATAGAGTATTCCAATTTAGAGAAGAGGAGTGATTTTGCCAGATTTATTGATATTTTGGGATGAATTCCACCTTTGAGAGAATTTATCATTTTTAGAGCATTTAAAGTTGTGTTGCAAGACTTGATTACTTCATCGTAATGATTTTTAATAGTCAGACTATTTTTGATGTGTCTTCCTAAAAATTTTATCTTTTCCACTGCGTTTATTAAAGTCCCTTGAAGTGTAATTTTTGGTATTTTTCTAGCACCCTTAGCAATATACATTACCGCTGTTTTATCGATGTTGACTGAAAGATTTAACTTGTTAAGAATACCACAAAATTCATCCATTTTTATCTGAAGGTTATCATTGGCGATATTAAAATCTTTATGTGTTGACAGAATTATAAAGTCATCTGCAAACTGAAATGTTTTCGTATGTTGATTGTTTATGCCATGTAAACCGAGTGTGTATATATTAAAGAGTGTGGGACTTAGACAGCTGCCTTGAGGGAGACCATTGTAAATTTCCAGACTTTCTTTGCCCATGACTAGAGTCCTTTGTTTTAGAAAATTTATGATCCACATAGAAATTTCTTTAGGACAGGAGAGCTCATTTAAAATTCGGAAAAGTAATTCTATTTTGACACACTCATACGCCTTGTTGATGTCTAATGATACAATGATGACTTTATCACCTTGCTCTTTTTGACAGTTAATTGTATGTAACAAATCGTTTATGCACATAGAGGCAGATAGGTTTTTTCTATATGCATATGTGTTTTGTGGATAAATTCTGTTTTGGTCTAGAAAATCCTGAAGTCTTTCCTTCACCATCAGGTTAATAATTTTGGCGAAAACCGATATCAATGCAATTGGCCTGTGGTTTGTAAAGATTTCCAAGTCTTTACCTCTTTTTGGGATAGGAACAATTTTGATTTTCCTCCATTCCATCATAAAATTGCACTTTTTCCACGCATTGTTCATGGCTTTTAGCAAATTTTTTTTGGCCATTTCTGACAAATGGTTGATCATTTCATATGTTACCCCGTCTGTGCCTGCTGCAGATGGTTTCTTCTTTTTGTTTAGAACATTGTTAAATTCATCATAGGAAAAAGAGTCCGGTGTATTGGAACTGGTAAGCGGGAGCAGTATAGGGGAATTATTTGGGACTTGGTCCCTTAGATGTATTAAGAATTGTTTATCATTATCGGAGGACCATTTGGTTTGATAGATCGTTGTTGAAGAGTTTTTGCATCCTCTAACAAATTTAAAGAGTGATTTTGAATTTGGTTCCCTGTTGAGATCATGAATTCTCGTTTTGAATGCTTTGTTTTTGGCAAATTTAACAGCATTTTGGAAGGCTTTTTTAGCGTTAATGAGATTTGAGGCGTTGATGTTGTTGTTGAACATGTCATACGTCTTTTGTGCTGCAACTTGAAGTCTGTGTGTTTTTTCCACAATGGGATCCCACCACACTTTGGGTGATTTATTGGGATTTATGATGTACGTAGATTTCTTAATTTCATCATTGAAAGTTGCGTGCATTTCATCAAATGAGTCGGTAAAAGTGGTGTTATTGAGCGATTTTAACAGTTTCTTTTTAGCTAGAAACTTTTGATTTTTGACCTTACTGTTGCCAATACTTATGACTATGGGGTAATGGTGGCTACCCCCAATAGTGTACGGTTGTACTTTCCAAGTGGTATCTAAAGCCGTGTTTGTAAAGGACAGGTCCAGCACAGAACCAGTGTTATCATTGAGACGTTTTTTAAAAGTAAAATGTCCATTATTGAGATGATAGAAGTTAGATGGATCAAAGAAACTTTTTACGATGTTACCTCGATATGAGTCAAAAGAATCGCCATAAAATGTGTGTCTTGCATTAAAATCGCCGCAAATTAGTACATCGGATCGTGATTCAAGAAATGATAGCAGTTTTTCAAGTTCATGTTTTATTTCGCTGGCTTTAATGGAATGAGGGAAATATACAGACGCTATTGTCAAATTGTTTGAGATATTTGTTGTTTGGCAGATAATTATATCCAATGGTGTTTGAAATTTTATTTTTTTGAACTTGATGTTCTTTTTAAAAAGGATGGCAACTCCACCGTAGTTGTCTGTTCTCTTTTTTGACACTATATTATAATTATATATATTTGTGTTGTTTTGAGATTCATCTATGTTGAAAATTTCACTTAAGACACAGATATCTATATTGAATTTATTTAAGTAAAATTCAAGGTAATGCTTGTTCTTATTAAGGCTCTGTATATTATATTGTAAGATATTCATGAATGCTTTTTATAGTTTTAGTTTTGTAAGGAAGAGCTTGATATTGGGATTTCACTGTTTTCATGATCATTGTTTATCTTTTTTATATTTTTTTCAGTACGAGATAAGACTGTTTTTCTGAAGGTTTCTAGGATGTCTAAACCTTCCGCGCAGTTTAAGGAGGTGAGTAGTTGAGACATTTGGTTTGTAAATGCTGACATAGCTTTTTCCAGCTCAGACACTTTAGAGAAGGATGGCTGTTCATACACTGGAACTGAAGGCGTAATAGTAATGGGACTAGCAACCGGATGATTAGATTTGATCCGAGGAGCAGCTACTTTACTGTATTTAATTTTTGTGATCCTTTTGTTTATTTCATCATTAAAATTTATTTTTGATTGATTAGCAGCTTTTTTTAATGGAGGAAAATCTGAATTATACTTCTTATCTGCCAAAATTGCGTAAAAGTTTTGGGTTTCGGGATACTTTTGTATAACTTCTTTCCTACTCAAATTAGAAAGAGTCATAATTGATTTAATACTCCTTTCGGTTTTCCATCTTGGACATATTTTGTCATCCATAGCGTTGTGATCAACACTATTGCATAAAATGCATTTGGTTGAGTCACATACTTCTTTGCATTTAATCGTAGAAAGGCATTCCTTACATTTTTGCTCCTTGCATTGATTTGGGCAAATAATTAACTTGCCACAGTCAAGGCAACGTTTGGTAGACTTGCAACGCACAGCAATGTGACCAAGACGACCACAATTTTTGCACAGACGTACGGGGGGAACATATAGATCGGGTATGACTCTAGTACCACACATAAAAATGTACTGAGGAACACCATCGCATATGATTCCTACTTTTATGGTTTCAGTTTCTTCGATTGAATCATTTTCGTTTTTTCTGGTAAAACGGTAGACCGATATCACATCTATATCATTATTCTCTTCAATAGAATTTTTAATGGTTATACCATCAATTGACTTAGGAACATTTTTGATTACGTAAAATTTTTGGATAAATCTCTCAGGAATTTCGGCTTTCAGGCCAACTTCTTGCAGTCTTTTGTTTTGTGCAAATGAATTTGCCAAATTGCAGTTGTTGAAGGTAAGACGGAAAGTATTGTAGCCAACGTTTTTGCAAACATATGTAGTTGGCATATTAATTTTTTGCAAAAGGACATATAAATGTAGTTCACAGTTTTTCCTCCTGGAACTTATAGGAGTCTCTGACGTGACCATAACGTAAAAAGGCCCTGGGTGGTGTTGTGGGTAAAAAGTGTTTGCCTTCATGGCATTATAGTTTGATTCAAACTTTTGGGAAGATTCCGACTCATTGGATGAAGCCTGAGACATATTTGTACTAATAGGTTCACCATCATTGTTTATAAATTTTTTGTTTAAATTTGCAATTATATTTGCACGGCGTTTGTTGGGGTCCCAAAGTGGTTTTGGTTGGGGTGGCGGATCCCCATCCGCATCCATTTTTGAAGCACTATATTTAAATGGCTTTTAAATTAGTTTTCAATGAGAAAAAAAAATGATTTTAAAATGTCGTATATTCAGCAAAACAAAAGTGTGTTTGTGTTCGTTTTGTTGATATGTTTTTGTGTATATGTTGTTTTTGCAACGCAAAGCGAAACGAAAGTAAAAGCGCAGTCTAGCATCAACAGTTGTTGAGTAGCGACTGGACGCGGTATGTCATTAAGCGATGTCACATATCTGTCAAAAGTTTTGGCGTTGCCAGATGGGTCCGTCGAATATGGGCAACCCTGTACTTTAAAGGAAAGATGTAATAATGATAATCCGATAATGTGAACTTTATCCTTCAATTTTCCTAAAGTAAGGGATAACAAAAGTGGACTATAAAGGGAAGATATGAGAACGGGCCATAGTGTTATATAATAAGACTCCAGTACAGAGTTGAATTTTGCTAGTTTCCTTGAAGTTGATCAACCTTTCTTCTTGAGCCATGGACGGTATGTAATGATTAAATATTCGGTCGGAAATAAATGCAAATTTCTTAAGGTGAGAAAATAAGCAATTTAGCATCATGGTTAAGCATATTAATTCCAAAATAAAAGGAAAAACGTCGGCAGGATTCGACAGCGACATTGGCATCCCTCTATAATATATCACAAAAAGTCTATTTGACACTATAAGACTCCAGCACAGAGTTGAACTTTTCTACTTTCTTTGAAGTTAAGCAACCTTTCTTATTGAGCCATGGATTTACATGTTTTTGATGATTTGTTGCAGTAGAATCAGACAACACTCAAAACTAAAATGAAGATGCCATTGTGAAAAAAATGCTGTGACTCCAGCTACTTTTACAAAAAGCTTACCATATCTCTGTAAAAAATGCATATATTTTAAAGGAAGTATGTAATAATGTGAACTTTATCCTTCCCTTTTCCTAAAGTAAGGGATAACAAAAGTGGACTATAAAGGAAAGATATAAGAACAGGCCTATGAGTTTTACAAGAACGTGTGATTTGTGTAAAGTATTTTGTGACACCTAGAAACAGTGATATATTTTATAATATGGCAATAACAGCAAAAATTATTTAAATAAAATAATGGACAACGCAAATCGTTTATTTTACATTGAAGAATTGAACTATAAATTTATTTCACGAAAATAATTACAAATTCGCATTTTGTTTATTATTTTTAAAATAAAATGAAGATGCCATTGTGAAAAAAATGTAGTGAACGCTAGTTACTTTTATAAAAACCTTGTCATATCTCTGTAAGAAATGCATATATTTTAAAGGAAAGATGTAATAATAAGAAACCGATAGTGTGAACTTTATACTTCACTTTTCCTAAAGTAATGGATAACAAAAGTGGACTATAAAGGAAAGATTTAAGAACGGCCATAGCGTAATGGACATGGCAGAAGAATACAGGTGGATGCATCAACGCTTGAAAAAATTGACATCAAAAATTCAAAAAAAAAAAAATCAAAAATTGTTTTTTTCAAAAATAAGTAGATTTGTATATGTATTCCTATTCTTATATGAAGCCCATCGGAAGTTGTTATAATATGATTTTTTTTTTTAACAAATTTAACAAATTTGAATCATTGACAGTTCATTGTCCCAGCAGCTGTGTCGATGCGACTACCCGTATTCTTCTACCATGATAATAAATGATTAAAACACAATTCCAAGACGTTATGACCTATCAGAAAAAGGTTGAAGATGATCAAACTAAAGTAGAGGAAGACTCATATGTGTTTTGTTTTAGAAAATTTGCCGAAGGTCCCGGTTTTTTCGCGTCAAAAGGGACTTTTATGATGATCTCTTAAATTGCACAGCGTGGTCAAAAAGGACCAAAATTTAATTAAAAATTGTAAAACATGTCGGATGGAATCAACTTTAAAATCAGTTTTTTTGGCGCATACAAAAACAATTTTTTTAACAAACTGTTGTTTTATTTTGAGAGTTTCGTTTCCTAATGTAATTTTTCAAAGAGTGGTATTTCGGACGCGTTCCCACATAAAAAAACTTGCTTGTAAGTTTCGCTTCCTAGTGAAATCTCTCAAATGTTTTCGTATTCAAAATAGGGTAATTTACATGGTATAATTATTACAGATAACAGCAAGTCCCAGCTGATTTGACTCTATAGTAATACTAGTGTCAAACTCGATATGACGTTTGCGATTTAATTCCATTTCTTGATATACGATAGGTATACCCTTTTTTGATATAAAATTTCACTGCAGGGCAATGTGAACATATATTTTGCCTAATAATAGAAAAAAATCGCCGTTGTACTTAACAAAACGCCAAAGGCGACGGTTCGGAGACTTTTTTGCTATTAAGAAACAGCGATACCACGTTAGATAATATATTCGTATATTTCATGTTTCCTTAAATTGCAAAATGTAGAATACCTTATGTATGTATGCTGTTTGGTTTCAACTTGAAAGTGATGTTTCCTTTTCCGCGATTTTCTAGCAATTGCTGGAAGTGTTGATAGATTAGGACCAACAGCTAAAAACTTTACATTCAGGGGAATGATGTGAAAGCGTTCAAATTAAATATTTTAAGAAATATTCTTCTGCATTTTCACTTTTATAATCTAAATTCCAAAAAATGTATATTTTTGATATTAAAATAATTTATTGAAAACTAATTATTTTGTGTACATTTTTGGACATAACTCTGACACTTGTATTACGTACAAAAACAAATCTGTATGTGGTTGTTTTTACGATTGTTGTACAAAATACTTGCTGTTACCTGTATTTTTCTACCATGGGCAATTTATTGCAAAATATAATTATTGTATTGTAAATGTTTTCAGCAAACGACTTTTGCATGGTAGAAAAATACAGGTAGTCGCTTCGACACAGCTGCTGGGACAATGAACTGTCAAATCGATTTTGGAAATGAAAATGTTGAATGAAAAATTATTGAAATTTGTAAAAATTGTTGAGAAATTCATATTTTAACAACTTCCGATTTGCATCGTTAAATTATATAAAAATCTACTAATTTTTGGCAAAACAATTTTAAAATTTTGTCATATCAATGTTCCCAAGCGTTGATGCATCTACCTGTATTTTTCTACCATGGACGTTTGCAGCACTTAAACATGATGTTCATGTTGGTATAAACGTATTTAAAGATGTTGATTGACTTTTACAGGTTCCATCTAGATTTGTTTCGTATAATAGTTTTTCTTAATGGCACTATTGTTTTTAATTCCGTTGGTTGTGTTCTATACTAAAATGTCTCATTGTACTAAATTGGGATGTTAGTCATTCCTATGAACGTATGGTGGCGCTGAATGATGTGTTATCGATTCGTGTATCGATAACTAAAAATACATTGAAACGTGAAAACTGTGAAAAGTAAAATGTACAACACATTAAGTTATTTTGTTGAACAGAAAAATTATAGTTAAAATAATAAAATATGTGATGTTTAACATTTTATTGTAATATATTAATCGTACAGCTTCATGCTTTAACAAATAAAATTATAAAAATTATACCAATAATCAGATAATAAACCAGTGGATTGTCGACTCTCTTACTATGAAAAGGATACATGTACATACGCGCTACATCAAAAACTATTTATTACATTGTGGGTGGTTACCTCTACATTTTTTTGAAGAGAATGTCTCTTAAATCAAAACAAGTGGTGGACAAAATACGACGTCAGTCCTATCAATGAAACTCAATATAGAAGGCCGACAATAAAACAGTGGTTGGTGGTAGTAATGTTATCAAAACCAGTGACCACCCCTATGATGAGATGTTAGATCTTCAGAGGGTTAAACTGTCTTGGCTTCAATTTGGGATGCTGTAAATTTGTATGAGGGCGGTAACTGTCACCGACTACCATAGCTACCTGTTTGTCTTTGATATCTTTTTTTCGTCTATGAGATCAAAGGATAATTGGAAATGTTATTATCATTAAAGAAAAATCATGTAATTTTATGATTTTCACTATTAATTATGTGTAAAATGCAAGGTGCTGCAATGAGAGAGAGAGGCAGATAGAGAGAGAGAGAGAGAGAAAGAGTATTTGTGTATTGAGGGTTATATTTTTAGTGCCTTGTACATTTGAAAGTATTATCGGTACTTTCTGTACAATTTAAAAAAAAACTTTAGCATAATGTGTGTGGTGGGTATAATATATTTGTACTTTCTTTTATAATAGGTCGAAACATTCATTTAATTTATTTTGAAAGTTTACAGCGCAAAGTAACCTAAACAAAGGTGTCTTCCACAGGTAAAAAGGTCTTCTTTTAGATCTTTTACATGCCATCTATGGACCGATTAGCTTGTATGGACCTTATATACAGGGTGAGACAAAAAACTGCAACAAAGTCAAACACCATAATTTTTAAATTTTTTTAAATTTTATTGAATGAAAGCAAAAAATGTCGGAAATTGCATCAAATTTTAGAATAAGTTTAGATTTGTTCGAGTTGGTCACCTTTAACACGAATTATGGCCTTTAAACGGCCAATGAAATCGTCACACGCTGCCCGAGTGTTGTTCTGCAGTATTTTGGCCCATTCCCGGCAAAGCGCTTGCTTGAGGTAATCGGCACTTTTGTTTTTTTTTTTTTAGTGTCAACCTTGCTTTCAAAAATACTCCAGACCAACGGATTGGTATCCGGAGATTTTGGTGGCTATTGTGTGCTAGAAATAATGGGCGATGAACCTCATTTTGTAACCATTCTTGGGTTGCTCATGCTGAGTGCAATGATGCTGAGTCCTGTTGGAATGTCCAAGGTCTGCGGCCAAAATGCTTGCGTGCCCAAGTCTTAAATACACCCTCCAGAATATTTTCGCTATAATATTCGGTATTTTTTTTGATGCCACGGTCGATTAATATGAGCGGAGCGCGACCATCGGCTGTTATAGCGGCCCACACCATTACCATGGCCGGCGCTTGATTTCTGGTGGCCAACCGAAGGTACATATTTTCAGCTGACCTCTTTGGCAAGTAAACACGATTATTTTGTTTGTTTACAAACTGCTAGACAACGAATGTTTTCTCATCGGAGGAAACCAATTTCGGCAGTTCACCACTTTCGGCCAAGCGAAGCAACTCTTTAGTTCTTTTGAGTCTATTTTCTTTCTGTTGCGGTGTAAGCTCTTGCACTTTTTGGAATTTCAATGGCTTTACCCCGAGCTCATTTTTAAATATTTGCCGAATGGAATAAATACAATATAAAGAGCTGTCACTGGAATTATTTCAACAGCAGTCGGACTATAGGCTTAGAAATGACTGCAGCCTGAAGTTGGTTGCAGCGTTTTCATCTCACCCTGAAAGCTTTTGCAAGTTTTCTATAAATTGAAGATCTTCCCCTCTTGCATGAATGGAAAATCTTCTACAGATATTCTGTGAACTTTCTACAAAATGTTTCAGGACAGGTGACCTTCCATGGCTCCTTCAAAACATTCACGCAAATGCAAGGTGTACTCGGTTGACAAATGCACACTCGTGCATGCATAACTGCCGCCATAAAAAGACTACATTCATTTCTTTACCAATGATATCTCTCTCGTGATATTAATCGTTTCACTCTTTTATGACTCAATCTAACCTGACATTTTTACGAGCTATGAACAAGTTAATTACTAAGGCCCGACATAGCTGACGTTTAAACGTTTTGTCTATCGTACGACATTGTACCATGTTCGGGTTGTAAATCAATTATTAGACATTCGGCAGTACATGACATAGATTACAAATACACAACGAACACACGCACACACACTCTATGACTTCTTCTTATCCTTCTTTTTGTCTTATCTCAATGTCTCTTTTTTTTGGCACGCATAACGTTTAAAGTTCGGTGTTTTTGTCACACAATTTCAAAGATTAGGCGCTCGCATTGCTAGCTACTAGGACACAGGTTAATTGGTTAGAATCGAACAAAGTAGGAGAGATACAATAAGGCAAAGAAAGAGAACAAACTATTTGAACATTTTCTTGTGATGACTCAATTGAAATGATTGGCCTTTTCCCATTGATCATTTATAGAAATTTGTGCGTTTTTGATTTCCCAGGAATTTTTCCTTAGTGTCCAGTTTTATTGTTTTTGATTTCTATTATCATTGTTTAAACAAATAATAATAAAAATCCAATCATTTGTTCCATATTTTGACAATTGTTTTCAATATAATAACCAACAATACTCGAGTATTGAATGAATGAATTGGATTCATTCATGTATTCTCTCAATGAATTGTTTAAATTGAATTGTCCACTCGAGTGGTGGTGTTAATTGACCTGCCCGAAATTTTAACACCCCATAAAACTGACCTTTCTTTTATGAATCGAACTTCCCAATGAAATTGTGTAGTTTTCAATACACAAGAAAATATGTTATATAATTTTCCAAGATATTTTAATTAAAATGTAATAATATAGTTTTCTTCTAAGAATATATGTTTCATGCCGAAGAATTTGGCTGTTTATACACACAGCCAAATAGCTAGAGAGAGTATATATCATTTGATATGGCTAAAACGTGCCTCATCGAAATAACGGTTCTAGCTCCCTTTGGACCAAATCCGTTTCAGGACATTTGGAGTCGATGATGTAAGTGAGAAGTGATGTAAGTGTCCGATTGTCTTTACACACATCCGAATAATTTTATTAACCCAAGGTCTGGTAGTAAGATGGAATATATCGGTCCACCCCATCTGGTACCTTCCCCAAAAAGGTCGATATTTTCAAAAAATAAAAAAATAAATAAATAAATGTTTTCTGCACGGAAAAAGAAAGGACAATCCGATTTTTCTCCAACTTCACAAATCCTAATATTTTCATCATTGGTGGGTAAGGTGCGAAAATGGAGAATATCGGTCCCCTCCACGAAGTACCTCACCCACAAAGGGTCAAAATGTTGAATAATTATAAATCTTATAAAATGAGATGTATCTGTCCGATTGCCTTCAAATTTCACACATCACAATATTTTTATTATCTCAAGGTCTGGTTTGAAGATGGAATATATTGGTTTTCTCCTTCTGGTTCCTCTCCCACAAACGAGTAAACATTTTGAATATCCATGAAGCTCATATAACACTATATTTAGATCGGATTCCATTCAGACTTGCCATATCTCAATATTTCTGTCAAAACAAGATCTGATATAAAGATGGTAGAGATCGGATCATTTCTTCTGGTACCTTCCCCACAAAGGATTACAGTTTTGAATAACCAACCGATTATTAAATACAAAAAAAGCATCCGGTTTTCTTCATGGTTCACACATCCCAGTAATTCTACAAACACAAGATCTGCTGTGAAGATGGGATATACCGGTCCACTCCTTCTGGTACCTCCCCACAAAGGGTCAACATTTTGAATATTATTCAGACTAGGTACACCTCAATATTTCTATCAACAAAAGATCTAATATAATGATGGTAGAGATCGGACAATTTCTCGTAGTACCTCCCCCACATAGTGTTCATGATTTTGGAAAACAAAACGCTCAAATAAAGCGAAATAACTGTCATAACTTGCGAAACGAGTCGGCCAAATGGCCAATAATGGCTCGTCAGCTGAATATATCGCAATATTCCATTCGGCAAATGTTGAAAAATGAGCTCGGGGTAAAGCCATTGAAATTTCAAAAAGTGCAAGAACCTACACCGCAACAGAAAGAAAATAGAATCAAAAGAGCTAAAGAGTTGCTTCGCTTGGCCTAAAGTGGTGAACTGCCGAATTTGGTTTTCTCCGATGAGAAAACATTCGTTGTCCAGCAGTTTGCCAAAGAGGTCAGCTGAAAATGTGCACCTTCGGTTGGCCACCAGAACTCAAGCGCCGGCCACGGTGATGGTGTGGGCCGCCAAAACAGCCGATGGTCGCTCTCCGCTCGTATTGTTCGACCGTGGCATCAGAATAAATGCTGAATATTATCGCGAAAATATTCTGGAGGGTGTATTAAAGCCTTGGGCACGCAAAAAATTTTTGGCCGCAGACCTTGGACATTCCAACGAGACTCAGCACCATCGCACTCAGCACGCGCCACCCAAGAATGGTTACAAAATGAGGTTCCTCGCTTCATTTCCAGCGCACAATGGCCACCAAAATCTCCGGATACCAATCCGTTGCACTATTGTGTCTTGTGTATTTTGGAGAGCAAGGGTGGCAAGGCAAAAAATGCCAATGTCACTTCAAGCAGCGCTTCGACGGGAATGGGCCAAAAACCCGTGTGACAGATTCATTGGCCGTTTGAAGGCCATAATTCGTGCCAAAGGTGTCCAATTAGAACAAATCTAAACTTATTCTAAAATTTTATGTTTTTGTCAGATATTTTTTGTTTTCATTCAATAAAGTTTAAAAAAATATAAAAATTATAGCGTTTGACTATGTTGCAGTTTTTTTTATCTCACCCTGTATCTGGTAGCTCACTCACATTTTAACATTTTCAAAAAATTTTAAATAGACCACAACATTTGTGTTAAATAAAAGTCAAAATTTCCATTAAATCGCGAATATTTTTAATGCCGGCGAAATCATAAATAGACGAACAGATCAATTCTGACTGTTACGTAGATGCCGATAGTAAATATATCGGATATATAGCGAAATATGTACAACGTACAGGTTGCGGTTGCTTATCCGCAGGGAACATTCTTTGCGTCAATTGAATTTTGTACGGGAACAAATGCAAATCAATGCGAATAATACCAGCATTACTTAAGGGCGATATCTGAAATACACAAAAGGCGAACTTCTGGCGTATTTATGCTGATTACGTTGACAAATATAGAAATATAGTAGACAACCAAATCATATAGATGAATCTAAATAAAGATACGGATGGGCTTCTTGCTTTTGGAGATGATTGCAAAATATTTAGGGGTTCAAATTAACCACAAAACAGAAATGTTTTTCCGATCACACAATTGAAGCCAATCGACACGCCTGTGAAGAGAGTTAAGAACAGGGAAGAATTCTAGAATTTTGGATGACCATTTGATTATATTTAGCTGTAAAATGGACTACAACAACTAACAGCCCGACGGAGTGCAGAAATATTGGGCAAATGTCCTTAGTCAAAATCCTAATTTCAAAAGCGAAATCTTCCAATATGGATTTGGACATAAGGGGGCTTCTTTCATATTGTAGTTTTGTAGGGTATCACATAGTCGACCCCGCACGACTATAGTCTTTGCTTACTTGTCATTTATTTTCAATTTTTACAGTAATGTTTTTTGTTCTGATTGAGTATAGAAAATCAAATTAGTGACTCCGCTCCTAAATCGACCAACACATCTAAATGGAGTTCTATCCAACCACTTTGATATGGAAAGTTTCCATCCTATCTGAACCCAAAATATCCAAAATCAATAGATACTGCTATGTAGCGGTCATTTTATATAGATTTATATTCTCTGAAAACCTGAAGTGTTTAAATACTAATTTTATTGGAAAATGCTTCTTAAAACTTCAAAATGCTTAAAATATGTAGGCAAAATGTTTAATAAAAGGTCAATATTATAGCTAAGCTTCGAATTACTTCTAAAATTCGATTACTTCTAACACTTGAACTTATTAAAATTCGAAAGTGTTCCAACTAAAGAAAAACTCTCCGGTGGTCTTTATCTCGAAAGCATGGAATTTTTACGAGCTATGAACACGATAATTACAAAGACCTGCGTGAAAGAAATACGTTTTCACTATCTCTCTGTGACACAGATTACACAAGTGGTACCTGTCTTATCTAGCCTTTTGGCACGCATAACGTTTAAAGTTCGGTACTTTTGTCACATAGTGTTTCAAAGATTATTGCCCACAGTCAGTTGAGAAGCAGGTTGTCCATTGATTACCAGACGGTGAGAGAAAGAAATTGTTCACAAAAGAAACAAGCCATGAAAAGCAGGGAAAAGAACACCCATTCAACCTTGATATGGGAAAGATTTGAGGACTTCATTTAATTGGTCATTCTCTTGTTTGTGCGTTTGATTTCTCAAGAATTTCACACAAGACCACTCAATGTTGCACTGATTTCTTTTATTAATTGTAAAAAAATATCGAAAACAATAACGCAGCATTTATTTCAATTTCGGATCAATTGTTCCACAAACTATGAATGAAATCAATTCATTCATATCCTTGTATTCTCGACCAGGCCATTCATCTCCTTTTGAGTTTTTTTTTTTCAAACAAGTTGTGTGTCCTTGTGTTGTAACACCTAATAAAAATTGGGTTTTTGTTCTTTCAAGTGCAAAAATCCATAACTAAATTCTTTGATTTGCCTTGTTTTTAATTGTTTTGAAATTTCATTGAGATCTTAAAATAAATCTTCAATGAATGACATTTTTTTTTCATTTTTTGTTCATTGATTTTTTGTATTTTTTTTGGGCTATTGGTTTTAATTTATTAAGCAATTGGTCGGATTATGTTGTAATCTCTTTTATGTGCTCAAGGACCATTATTTTATTTGATAATAAATATTGAATAAAAATGCATGAAAATTTAATTGTTATATAATTTTGATAAGTTTCCAAGAAAAATCGATAGCGTCCTTTAGTTTAGTGAAACGATATGACTAAGAACTATTTATGTGGGGCAGTGTGAAATAAATTTCAAGAGATTTCAGATTGTGTCGATTTGGGGAAAAATCTTTAAGCCGTTTATATGTGGAACATACCAATACGTCCATTTTTATACTTCATAGTATGGAGGGTATATTAAGTTCGTCATTCCGTTTGTAACTCATCGAAATAATAATTTTAGCCCCAACAAAGTCTATATATTCTTGATCAGCGTAAAATTCTAAGACGATTTAGCCCTGTCCGTCCGTCTGTTGTAATCACGCTGCAGTCAAAACGATTTATGATAGGAAGCTAAAATTTTGCACAGATCTGCCTTTTGTCTGCAGGCAGGTCAAGTTGGAAGATGGCTATATCGGTCCACGATATGGTATAGTCCCCATATAACGGTACCCCCTGATATTCGGTATTTTGATGATTTTAGCCACATTTTTCAAAGGAATTGTTTGAAAATTCACATAAGAAGTTCCTTGTGAATATTTTATCCCCTGGTAGAGAATTATCTATATAATTCCACGATATCGTATATCCCCCATATAACGGTACCTCCAGATATTCGGTTTTTGCATGATTTTAGCCACATTTTCAATTGAATTGTCCGAAATTCTACACAAGGAGTTTTTGTCAGTACCTTACCCCCTGAAATATAATTTTCTATATAGGTCCATGATATCGTATAGCCCCCATATAAAGGTACCCCCCTATATTCGGTTTCTTTATGATTTTAGCGACATTTTTCAACGAAATTGTCTGAAAATTCACATAAGGAGTTCCTTGTGAGAATTGTCTAAATAGGTCAACGTTTTGGTATAGCGCCTATATAATGGTACCCCCAGATATTCGGTATTTTCATGATTTTTGCGACATTGTTCACCGGAATTGTTTCAAATTTCATATATAAAGTTCGGAACCGTTACTGCAGACTATGACACAAATTATTTTTGCAAGACCACGTCTTCGTATAGCCTCCATATAACGGTTTTTATTTGAGCGGCATTTTTCGACGGAATTTTTTTTGAAAAATTTCAAGTTTCTTCCAAATGATGGATGGTATAATATGTTCGGCCCGGCTACTTTTTTACTTGTTTCTATTCATAATCCTTAGACCTTTCTAAATTTCAATTTACCGTTTAGTCTAAAGTATCGGTGCAATTTCTATTAAATTGTTCAATAAAATTATTTGGTTTCCAGAAGGTGTGGAAGGCGATATGTCCCATATTCACAGCAGATCTTGTATTAGAGGAAATAGTGTGTGAAATATGGAGATAACCGGATGCTTATTTCGTATTTTATGATCAACTGGTTATTCAAACCTTAGACCCATTGCGGAGGAGGTACCGGAAGGAATGGTCCGATCTCCACCATCTTTATAAAAGATCTTGTGTTGATAGAAATATTGAGATGTGCCAAGTCTGAAGGGAATCGGATGTTTATTTCGTGTTTTATGAGCTTCATGGATATTCAAAATGTTGACCCATTGTGGATGATGCACCAGAAGGAGTGGGTCAATATACTCCATTTTCACACCTGAGCTTTGCTTAATAAAAAAAATTGGGATTTGTGTAATTTGAAGAGAACCGGATGTTTATTTTGGATTTTATGATCGTTTTGGTTATTCAAAACTGCGACCGTTTGTGGGGGAGGTACCAGAAGGAATGGCCCGTTCTCTACCATCTTTATAATAGATGTTTTGTCGACAGAAATATTAAGATGCCCCAAGTCTGAATGGAATCGGATGTTCATTTTGTGTTTTATGAGCTTCATGTATATTCACAATTTTGACCCTTTGCGGGGGAGATACCACAAGGAGTGGACCGATATATTTCATCTTTAGATCTTACCTTGGATTAATGAAAATATTGTTATGTGTGTAATTTGAAGGCAATCGGACCATTACATCACATTTTATGAGAGTTATAATTGTTCAAAATGTTGGCCCTTGCTGGAGTGCATTAATATTGCCTATTTTCTCTCATGACCTACCACTAATGCAAATTTTAGGATTTTATAAAGTTGGAGCAAAATCGGATTTTCTTTCTGTGCTCCAAGAAGGAGTAGACCGATATTGCCCATCTCCGAACTCGATCTAAGTTTGATAATAATATTACGATGTAGCAAATTTGAACCGAAGTGGATACTCCCTTCTAGAGTTATCGTGCGTACCACCCAGACGGACGGACGGACATCACTAGATCGACTCCAAATATCCTGAAACGGATTTAATCCAAAGAAACCTAGGGTCTAAAACCGTTATTTTCATGAGGCATGTTTTGGCCGTATCAATGATAAATACCCTCTGTAGCCAAATGGCTGAGCGTATAATTACACATAACATATATAACATTTTACAATTCAAAAAAATGAATGCCACAAAATGTTTCTGGAATTTGGGTTATTCCCCAGAGGTAACACCCCTTTCAAATGCGTATCTGCTTACCATAATTTAATAAGATCATAAAAATTCAGTTCATCAGCGTGTTAACCCTTAAGATCTGACAAAGAAGAAGGAAAACAAAAAACGGAAAATTATAACGAATTACATCATAAATTGATCTTGACTGATATCCCTGGAGGAATTACGACTAATAAGCAAGAAAAACAGAAGCGTTTGGGTGTGGGTCGCCAGGTTGTTTGTTGTTATGCCCATGAGCAGTCCGACCCTTTTTTAATGGCCTACTAACAAAATAAAATTAATATCTTCATTAGCTGTGTTTACTTACCGCTCTCTCTGCCGTCTGTCCACATCATTTTTTTCTCGTTCGCTTTTCTCTCTGTGTGTGTGTTTTCGTATTCGAAAATCTTATCTCTCATTACATCAGATTATCAGATCATTAAAAATGTCAACTGGAATATTACACAACCTGAAGAGTGCTACCGTATCCTTGGCGTGTTGCTGTCCCGCTGACTGGTTGGCAGGCAGTTGTGTGTGCTACGCGGTGTTGTTGCCCAGTCATCATTACTTCGAGTTGCACACCAGCGAACAAATGAAGAACAAACACTCTAAACACCCAATTCCCGATAAGAGAACATAACTCTCGCAAGGGAATCGGATAAAATTAAGTGGAAAACAAAATTATAATAATCATCCGCATCGTCATCATCGTCGTCAGTGGCAACGATATGGGCCGCTGATAAATGATAAGACGCAGAACAGGTACATTCGATTTACAGTGGTGCGGGATGAAAGGAACGTTGTTGCTTTGTTGGTGTTTTATTAATAATGGATGTCATCATTATTCGAATTAAGAAGCTAATCGATGGAATATGGAACTCTCATGTGGACATGTGTAGCATGGAGATTTTAACAAAATTAAAAATAATTGAAAGAAGTCTCAATACCCCTCACCACCACAAAGTTATTCCAGAAACTTCAGATTTTCAGAATAGCTTAAAATTGGCAAAATTGCAAAAGAATTCAGGAACTTTGGTCTTCTCATGGGTCTCCTCTTAGAAGACTAGAGGGTTTTCTAATTGAGGACCTTCCAGCCTTCTATGAGAAGACCTTCCGGCCTTCTATGAGAAGGCCTTCTGGCCTCCTATGAGAAGACCTTCCGACCTTCTATGAGAAGACCTTCTGGCCTCTTATGAAAAGACCTTCTGACCTTATATGAGAAGACCTTATGAGAAGACCTTATATGAGAAGACTTTCTGGCCTTCTATGAGAAGACTTTCTGGCCTTCTGTGAGAAGACCTTCTGGTCTTCTGTGAGAAGACCTTCTGGTCTTCTGTGAGAAGACCTTCTGGCCTTCTATGAGAATACCTTATGACATTCTGTGAAAAGACCTTCTGACCTTCTGTGAAAAGACCTTCTGACCTTCTATGAGAATACCTTTCGGTCTAGAAGACCTTCTGGCCTTCTATGAGAAGACCTTCTGGCCTTCTATGAGAAGACCTTCTGGCCTTCTATGAGAAGACCTTCTGGTCTTCTGTGAGAAGACCTTCTGGCCTTCTATGAGAAGACCTTCTGGTCTTCTGTGAGAAGACCTTCTGGCCTTCTATGAGAAGACCTCCTGGTCTTCTACGAGAAGACCTTCTGTTCTTCTATAAGAAGACCTTCTATGAAAGACCTTCTGACCTTCTATGAGAATACCTTTCGGCCTTCTATAAAAAGACCTTCTGGCTTTCTTTGAGAAGACCTTCTGGGCTTCTATGAGCAGACCTTCTGGCCTTCTATAAGAAGACCTTCTGGCCTTCTATGAGAAGACCTCCTGGTCTTCTACGAGAAGACCTTATGACCTTCTATGAAAAGACCTTCTGACCTTCTATGAGAAGACCTTTCGGTCTTCTATAAAAAGACCTACTGGCCTTCTTTGAGAAGACCTTCTGGACTTCTATGAGAAAACCCTGTGGCCTTCTACGAGAAGACCCTGTGGCCTTCTATGAAAAGACCTTCTGACCTTTTATGAGAAGATTTTCTGGCCTTTTATGAAGGATCTTTAGCACTTCTATGAGAAGACCTTGTGGCCTTCTATGAGAAGACCTTGTGGCCGTCTATGAGAAGACCTTCTGGTCTTCTATGATAAGACCTACTGGTATTCTGTGAGAAGACCTTCTGGCCTTCTATGAGAAGACCTCCTGGTCTTCTAGGAGAAGACCTTCTGTTCTTCTATCGGAAGACCTTCTGTTCTTCTATCGGAAGACCTTCTGGTGTTCGGTGTGCTGTCTGGTCTTCTAGGAAAATAACCTCTGGTCTTTTGTCATTTGTAAAACTCGTTTAGTTCTACTTATTTTTATAAAGACTAGCTATGTTTAGCTCTCTTCTTAAAGACTTTCCTTCAGCTCATCCAGTTGAAGACTTCCTCCTGTAGCTTGTCTATGTGCAATTTCCTGTCTATATGAATATTTCCAGACTTCCCTTTTCAGCTCAACTATAGCCCCCACCCCCATCTCTTGCTCAGCACGACT
Source organism: Musca domestica (assembly GCF_030504385.1). Classification (NCBI taxonomy): domain Eukaryota; kingdom Metazoa; phylum Arthropoda; class Insecta; order Diptera; family Muscidae; genus Musca; species Musca domestica. The sequence continues at coordinate 8,566,552 of NW_026712114.1, forward strand.
CTCCTTCCTTTTAGTGAGATTATGTATACACAACCTATTACGTCAATTGCCACACTCTATCAATAAATTTTTATTGACTTTGCCAAAATTCGATTTCAGCTGTGAAAGCTTTCCGGTGCCTTTATTCGAATAATTAAATAATAATTCTAATTTCGTTTTAATTTCAGTTCTATCTGTTTTGAATTGATGTTGTGATGATTACTTATGGTCTTTTTATTTTAACCCAATTCAAATTGTGTTTGTTTAATTTACCTGTTTCTTGATTAAATATTATGTTTTGCCAGATCTAGTCACCAACGAAAATATTTATTTGATGCGGGCAATAATATGAAGTCAAATATTGTTTCTTATGTCAATATTGAAATATGACTGAAAATAATTTTAAATACATTTTTTTGTGCGTACGTAACATTGGAGCTCCAGTTGTTTCAACTCTGGGTAGAGTTCACTACCAATGCTCATATAATTTTTTGTAGCCAATGTGGATTTGTTAGCAAGTTTGGTTAAATGTCTCTCTTTTAACTGATTTAGCAGCTATTGCTGTTTGCCTTCCACTCTATGTCCGCATGTTTCAATTTTCTGGCATCTGCTGCGATCTCAATTCGAGGAGTTTTTTTATTTTGGCGTTTTAATTAGGTCATAAATGAATGTTTACAAATGAACAGACATTTATATTTATTACTTTTTAAAATTTCCATCGTTGTAGTTGTTTTATTTATTGTTTCAATGATATATGACATAGAAGAAATTGCTTGTGGTCTTCTTTACAAATTGATTATAATCGTAAGAAATGCGGCAGGTGAAAGACGTAATTTGTAAATTTGTTTGAAAACAACATCAAATTTAAACAACCTATTGACATTTGGGTGCAGATGTCAATGTCAGGTGACAGAATAAATTCAAAATCAACTTCACATAAACAAAAACTGCGAAAATTATAAAATAATCGGAAATGTTCCTCTCATAGGAAGACAAATCTGCCAATATTCGTAAGAAATCTAAAGATCGTTACATGTTGTCATTTAGGCCAGAAGATCTTCTCATAGAAGGCCAGAAGGTCTTCTCATAGAAGGCCAGAACTTCTTCTCATAAAAGGCCAGAAGGTCCTCTCTTAGAAGGCCAGAAGGTCCTCTCATAGAAGGCCAGAAAGTCCTCTCATAGAAGGCCAGAAAGTCTTCTCGTAGAAGGCCAGAAGGTCTTCTCGTGGAAGGCCAGAAGGTCTTCTTGTAAAAGGCCAGAAGGTCTTCTCGTAGAAGGCCAGAAGGTCTTCTCGTAGAAGTCCAGAAGGTCTTCTCGTAGAAGGCCAGAAGGTCTTCTCGTAGAAGGCCAGAAGGTCTTCTCGTAGAAGGCCAGAGGGTCTTCTCATAAAAAGCCAGAGGGTCATCTCATAGAAGGCCAGATGGACTTCTCATAGAAGGCCAAAGGGTCTTCTCATAGAAGGCCAGAAGGTCTTCTCATAGAAGGCCAAAGGGTCTTCTCATAGAAGGCCAGAGAGTCTTCCCATAGAAGACCAGAGGGTCTTCTCATAGAAGGCCAGAGGGTCTTCTCATAGAAGGCCAGAGGGTCTTCTCATGGAAGACCAGGGGGTCTTCCGTAGAAGGCCAGAAGGTCTTCTCATAGAAGGCCAGAAGGTCTTCTCATAGAAGGCCAGAAGCTCTTCTCATAGAAGGCCAGAAGGTCTTCTCATAGAAGGCCAGAAGGTCTTCTCATAGAAGGCCAGAAGGTCTTCTCATAGAAGGCCAGAAGGTCTTCTCATAGAAGGCCAGAAGGTCTTCTCATAGAAGGCCAGAAGGTCTTCTCATAGAAGGCCAGAAGGTCTTCTCATAGAAGGCCAGAAGGTCTTCTCATAGAAGGCCAGAAGGTCTTCTCATAGGAGGCCAGAAGGTCTTCTCATAGAAGGTCAGAAGGTCTTCTCATAGAAGGCCAGAAGGTCTTCTCATAGAAGGCCAGGAGGTCTTCTTATAGAAGGCCAGAAGGTCTTCTCATAGAAGGCCAGAAGGTCTTCTCATAGAAGGCCAGAAGGTCTTCTCATAGAAGGCCAGAAGGTCTTCTCATAGAAGGCCAGAAGGTCTTCTCATAGAAGGCCAGAAGGTCTTCTCATAGAAGGCCAGAAGGTCTTCTCATAGAAGGCCAGAAGGTCTTCTCATAGAAGGCCAGAAGGTCTTCTCATAGAAGGCCAGAAGGTCTTCTCATAGAAGGCCAGAAGGTCTTCTCATAGAAGGCCAGAAGGTCTTCTCATAGAAGGCCAGAAGGTCTTCTCATAGAAGGCCAGAAGGTCTTCTCATAGAAGGCCAGAAGGTCTTCTCATAGAAGGCCAGAAGGTCTTCTCATAGAAGGCCAGAAGGTCTTCTCATAGAAGAGAAGGTCTTCTCATATAAGGCCAGAAGGTCTTCTCATATAAGGCCAGAAGGTCTTCTCATAGAAGGCCAGAAGGTCTTCTCATAGAAAGCCAGAAGGTCTTCTCATAGAAGGCCAGTAGGTCTTCTCATGGAAGACCAGGGGGTCTTCAGTAGAAGGCCAGAAAGTCTTCTCATAAATGAGCTACAGGTCTTCTCATAGTCGAGTTACAGGTCTTCTCATATGACTTATTTCTATACCTCAATGTCATCTTGTATCCATGGTAAAGGGTTAAAATCCTAATTAATTTTTTTGACATACAAATCAGATTCACTGCACCTGTATCAACCAGTATCCACAAAAATGTCAATATATCAAATAAAATATCTAACGATCTTTAATATTAGATAACAATCGGCTAGACAAAATCTGTCAATGAAATGTCATGTTACAAAAATGCCACAAAAAATGTTTAATAAAAAAATCAAATCGACAAGTAGCCAAAGGAGGTACTGTGTCTGGACAACAGTTACGCCTGCCACACAGAGTTAAATTAACTTGTCTCCTTCAGTTGACAAATCAATTCTTAAACTGGTTAAACAAATGTTTCTCACGAGTCCTTTTTGAAGGTCTGGGTGATACCCTCATAAAAATAGCTGGATATTTCTTGTTGTTGGGCGTAAAGGTAGTCGAGACACACAGTACCACCTACATCTTTCGGTGGAGTTTTATGAAGAATGTTATCTCAGTCATCTCCGTTCAAACGGTTTCCATCAATCTTAAGTAGGCGGTTACAGTTTTGGTGATAACACCGAAGTACAAAGGGATTTTGTACCGTTTCACAGGGTTGTCGCATGGTGTGTCATTCATAGTTGAGACATCATCATATTTGGTGTGGCTGCCTTTGTTAAAACATATTTTAAAATTATTTTTGAAATGATCAGGCGTATTATATAAATATTACAATAAAAGTTATTTATTGGTGTGATTTAAAACTCTGGAAGGCTAATTTCGAAACCTTCAAACATATTTCTAAGAGTTTTGTATAATTGAAAATTTCAGGATATTTGTGAGTCTAAGAGTCAGCATATATATACATGAAAATGATCATAACAACTACATTAATATTTTAGGTCAGGCTCAGGACAGGCGCGAAATGGGCAATATTGATCGCAAAAGTTCAACATTTTGGACAATAACAAAAAATTTGAAATTTGGTCCAATTTTGTACGATTTTTACATGAATATTATGTTCCATATGAACCATATCCGTCTAAAGTTAGAACATCATAATATTATCGGCAAAATTTTCGTCGGTGTTTATAAAAATTAAAAACGCAGACCTATTTCTTTTGCATAATTTCCCACAGAATGTTAAACTATGGAAAAGGTATGAATGAATTTTCAATTATAAGTACATTTTTCTACCTTTCTTCTTCTAACAAATTAAATAATTGTTCGAGCGCAAGGTCGGACCTTAATTAAAGGTATGAGTCTTGTAGAGTGCGAATGATATATTCGATTTCGTCAAATTTTGCTGCATATCTCTATACCATTGGCAGCATTTCCCTAGGTTCTAAGAATTTGGAAGATTATTTTCTAAAAAATCGTGTTTTTTAAACACATTTTTAACAATTTTACAAAAAGGATAGATTTATTAATTTTTTTCTACAAGTTCGGTCTAGTGGATATTTATACCCTACAACACTATGTGTTGGGGGTATTATAAGTTTGATGGGGCCAGAATTTATGTCACACCTCGAAATATTGGTTTCCCATATAGCTCGCCGAACTGAGTCGATCTAGCTATGTATGTCCGTCCGTCCGTCTGTCCATGTTAATTTGTAATCACTCTACAGGTCGCAATTATGGCCCGATCTTCACGAAATTTAGAATGTAGGTGGGGCTAAGGTCAGAATAGGACCCTATTTCTTTTGGAGATGATCGCATAATATTTAGGGGTTGAAATGGACCAAAAACTGAAAAAATTCCTGATTTTGCAGTTGCTCTACAGGTCGCAATTATAGACCAATCGACGCGGAATTGCGCATGTAGCTAGAGTTTATGGCGGGGAAGAAGCCTACCAATTTGGGTGGTCATCGGATAATATTTAGCGGGTAAAATAGACCATATCTTTTGTGTTGAAAAAAATCAAAATTTTTCATTAAACCGCGAATATTTTAAATCCCGGCGAAATCAAAAGCCATGACAAGGTTACTTCTGACCTTTACATTGATGTTAACATCCAACAAATCGGATATATAGCAAAATATGTGCGATATATATGTCTACCAAAGAAGATATGCTTGAAAGATCTCTTATATGTCGAGAACGGCTGAACTGATTTCGACAGTTCTCATTAATTCAGAATGGCCTCTTCGCAGGAAAGAAAAAACGCATAAAAAATTGCATAAAAATATCTCTCTAAAGAAGAAAATATTGATTTTGTAAAATTTTCTCATATTTTTTCAATTTTGTCATATTTTTGGCATATTTTCATTTTGAATTAAACATTTGGTAATATTTCTACAGCTCACAAAACTAAGTAGTTAGGATATCAGGATATCATATACAGATCGCATTTATGACCCGATCCTTATGAAATTTTGCATGGGGATAAGATGAGGGTCAGAATAGAAGCCTACTCTTTTTGGAGATGATCGCCATATATTTAGGGGTTGAAATGAACAAAAAAACTGCAAAATTGTCAACAGGTTGTAATTATGGGGGTCACCGGACATTGCAAAAGCCAAATAGTTTTGGATGGCCATCCAAAAATATTCAATGTGTGAAATAGTTTGCCAACTTTTGTAGACAAAATACGAAAATGTCCATTCCAGTGACTTTTTGGAGAATTCACAAATACAGGAAAGACGCACTTCCGACTATTTCGTTAACGATGATTTCGTTGAAGAATATAGTCAAATGTCTGTATCTCATATAGATGCCACTTCTGAGAGATTATAGGTCTTTGGGAAATATTGGTTCCAGATCTAGGAAGACCATTTACGTGCAACATCTACCAATAAATTGGAAATGAGTAAATTAGTTTAAGTTGCTATTATTCGAAAATTAGAGAACGAAACCTGATGGTTTTCTTTTATTATTTGTCACAATATCTTGTGGAATTCTTTCGAGTATATGGCCTATATAAACTGTATCATTTATTATAGTGTTGTAGGGTATTCAACGGTCGGCCCCGCTCGACTGTAGCCTTTGCTTACTTGTTTTTATGTAATTTTGAATTTTTTGTGCAAGTCCTGGATTTTTTATTTATTTATTTTTTTTTTTTTGGAAAAGAGGGAAAGTACAGAAAATATTTTTTAAGGACATGCCAGATATATGTACAGTGTGAGATAAAAAAAAATCTGCAACAAAGTCAAAAGCCATTATTTTTATTTTTTTTTTTTAAATATTATTGAATGAAAGAAAAAAATGTCGGAAATAGCATCAAATTTTAGAATAAGTATAGATTTGTTCGAATTGGTCACCTTTGGCACGAATTATGGCCTTCAACGGCCAATGAAACCGTCACACGCTGCCCGAATGGTGCTCTGCGGTATTTTGGCCCATTCCCGACGAAGCGCTTGCTTGAGGTGATCGACACTTTGGAATCTGTTAGTGCCAACTTTGCTTTTCAAAATACTCCAGACACAATAGCCCAACAGATTGGTATACGGAGATTTTGGGAATGAAGCTAGGAAACTACGTTGGGAATGAAGCTAGGAAACTCATTTTGTAACCATTCTTGGGTGGCTCCTGCTGAGTGCGATGTTGCTGAGTTCTGTTGGAATGTCCAAGGTCTGCGGCCAAAATGTTTGCGTGATTAAGGCTTTAATACACCACCCAGAATATTTTCGCGATAATATTCGGCATTTATTCTGATGCCACGGTTGATTAATACGAGCGGAGAGCGACCATCGGCTGTTATGGCGGCCGCCCATACCATCACCATGGCCGTCGCTTGAGTTCTGGTGGCCAAGCGAAGGTGCACATTTTCAGCTGACCTCTTTGGCAAGTAAAGACGATCATTTTGTTTGTTTACAAATTGCGGGACAACGACGTTTTCTCATCGGAGAAAACCAAATTCGCTTTAGCTCTTTTGAGTCTATTTTCTTTCTGTTGTGGTGTAAGTTCTTGCACTTTTTGGAATTTCAATGGCGTTACTCCGAGCTCATTCTTCAATATTTGCCGAATGAAATATTGCGAAATATTTAGATCACGAGCCATTCTTTGGCTACTGCGACGCGGGTTTCGATCAAGTCGCTTCTTTACTTTTCGAACCATTTCTGCTGCTGTTGCTGTTTTCTTCCGTCCACTTCCTTGACGTCGGGCTACGCTACCAGTATCACGGTAACGACTGATGGTATGAAAGATTTATTCACATTTAAATGCTGGAATGCTCTAACGATAGTCACCTGTTGTTTTCCAGCCAAATATAAGGAAATAACACTATTACCCTTGAATTCCATCACGGATAATTTTTCTCTGGAAAATTCTCACCTAAATGCTTTTGAACGCTTGTAAACAATATAATGAGCTGTCACTGGAATAATTTTAGCAGCTGTCGGACAAGTGACTTAGAAATGACAGCAGTCTGAAGTTGGTTGCAGTTTTTTCATCTCACCCTGAATGTCTCATTCGATTTGGTGTTTAAGTACCTCACATGCGTAATATGCACTCCACAAGAATGATATTTGGTATTAGATATCACATACAGAACAGAAATATCTCTGCCAAATTGTATCAAGATCGGTTCAGGTTTGGATATAGCTCCCATAGATATCTTACACCGTCAGCAATGTCAGCCCTAAGGCACATCTGGCCGAATTCAGTCTAGAAGCAAGAATATCAAATTTAGTGAAACTCGTTTCAGATATAGCTATAGCTTCCATATATATGTTTCATCCGATTTAATGTGTAGTGTGCACTCCACAACAATGATACACACTCGGAAATACCTTTGCCAAGTTTTATCGAAATCGGCTCAGATTTGGATGTATTTCCCATATATATCCCTAATCCGATTTCAAGTTTATTGTGCAAATAAAGGCTAATATCAGCCCAAATGAAGAGAAATTAAGGACGGAAATCGGCTCCTATATATTTTTAATACAATCCTTCTCGAAATTATGTCATGCACTTTATAGCAATGTTATTTGCTATAAAAGATAAAAATATATCCATCAAATTTATTGAAAATCGATTCATAATTGGATATGCCTCCCATATATTAGTTCCAGCTGAAACCAATTTATAACTGCTCTAAAGCCAAATGCTGATAGGTGCTATGATCTACTTCAAATAAATTCTTTTTTTACGGGTGCTCTACTAAATATACATAGTGGTGTAGTGTATCATATAGTCGGACCCGCCCGACTTTTGACTTTTCCTTACTGGTTTTTAATTGTAAGTTTTAGTTCCATAATCTTCTTGGTTTTTTCCAGTTATCATTAAAAAATTATTTTGTTGCACAGTGTTATATTACCGTGCTAAATATTGTCAATGTGAATTAAAATATTGTCTTCAATTTTAATACAAAAAAGTCTCATTCCCACTCCTTTGATACAATTTGAAAATTCAATTACCTTGGACAACCAATTTGATTTGGAGTTATCTCAATTTCGAACTTCTTAAGCCGATCCGAGTTGATAGAACAAGTATCAAATACACATTGAAGTGATTTTAGATCATAATCTTTGCTAAAATAGATTGACTGCCGGGTCAAATCCGTACACATGTACATATGAACAAACAACCACAAATAGCGGCAATAATAAAGTTGCTTACAAATATATAAGCATGTTTTGGCAGGGATGGGAAATGAAAATTAGAAAAAACAAAACAAATATATAATGGTTCGGATCTCTGTACCAGCAAAAACACAAAATAGAAGAATTGTTAAGACATCACTAGAATGCAATGGGAGTCCCCAATTTTATAAAAACTTCGGATATCAGGATGTTTTTCTGAAGTTCTCAGGCGGACCCATTCCTTACTCCCCCCATTCCACAAAATTCCCATCACTGTCCAAACCATCTCAATGCACACGCCTGATCTAGACCAATCGATGCCGGCTGCACAAAAAAAAGTTCCTTCTGAGGTCTATATTAAAACCGAACAAAAACGTTTATCCATCTGTCTGTCTGTCTGTCGGTCGGTCGATTGTTTGTGGTATTATTACTACAACTACATTTGTTTAGCTGGAATTGCAACACAGGCCAACTACAACAAAAACAACAGTAATAAAAATAATAAATAAACTTTTAAAACAACATTACATACAACAACTTGGTCATAATCTAGTCGCAAAGCAGAACAAAAATAAACCGAACAAAACTCGTGGTCAAAACTCAAACGTTGAATGAAGGAGAAGGAAAAAATGGGGAACCCAAAAAAAAAAACACTATTTTATGTTGTGTTGTTGTTTCATTTGTTATTGGTACTCTTGATGATGGCGATGCTGTTGCAGTTGTTGTTGTTGCTGTTATTGCTGTTGCAACAATCGTTATGTACAACGAGTAACAAAATTTGTAAACGATTCAATTTAGAGAAAACGTAACGTTTTGGCGGCAAAAGATGAAATGCCGCAACAAGAACGTTCAATGTAAATGTCCGTCTAACTGACTGACTGAATGGCTGGATGCATAGATGGACGACGACGAATGGTCCCTTACACTAGCAGGGAAGCGGACAGCGGAGTGCAATTCTACCAACCATAGTCAAAGTTAGCACAGCAGGAGCTAGGATAAGGTTAAAACCCCCGCTCTTACAAGGTGGGAACGGTGAAGCCGCTAAACGGCCGGTCGATCGATCGGTCGGTCGGTCATAATGTCTCAGTGCTGAAGTTGTGAGGTGTAGGTTCCATGGAGGCCATAAGACAAATATTGATTTTAATTTTTACTGCCGCGTTTTTTGTTTGGTCTATCTTGCAGAGGTTTTCGTTGTTGTTGTTGCTCTTGCTGTCTTCCCTGTGTAGGTACGTGTAAGCCATGTAAATGTTGTGAGTTGAGAATTTATTAAGACATTCAAATTACATTCGAAGATGTCAATTTGGTGCAAACAAAACAAACGGAACGCAGAGAAGCCAATCAATTGAACTTTGCGCCTAAAAATAGTATGGAGCGGATGCAAATGTTTGATGGATTGTTTGGAGGGGTGGAAAATCAAACGGAATCAAAAATAGAGTGGACAATTTGATTAATGTAAGCCATTCTTAACCATTTTCTAATATTTTCCATATTGTACAGAGTGTTTCTTAAGCCCGGTAGAACTTGAAATCGTAAAAAATAACACAAAAAATTAAAGTGTAATCAATTTTTTTTATTCGAAAGATCAATATGTGACATTAACATTTGAAAATGATTTCGGGCATATGTGCACGGCGGCTGTTCTTGATTAAGTGTGTTCTGGAGTCCATTTTTTGGCCACTTTTTCGGGCACTGCCCGAATAACACGAACAACGCTGGCCTCCAAGGCGTCAATTGTTGCTGGTTTATCAGCATAAACCAGTGACTTCACGTAGTCCACTTCTCGAAATCAACTTATCGCCAAATTTTGATTTCAATAAGTCGATGGCTGCGTTCGCCGTATGGCACGCCATGCTGTTGAAACCACATCTCTTCCGGATCAATGTCATCCATATTTTTAAACAAAAAATCATTGATCATGGTGCGGTAACGATCTCCATTGACCGTAACGCGAGCTCCGGCCTCATTTTTGAAGGAATAAGGTCCGATGATGCCACCATCTAGCTTAAAAAACACCCTTTAATTGTACCCTCAGCTATATGGCATGGAGGGTATATATCATTCGATTCAGCCAAAACATGCCTCATCGAAATAACGGTTTTAGGTATTTTTGGAACACATCCGTTTCAGGATATTTGGAGTCGATATAGGATTTTCCGTCTGTTTGTCTGTCTGGTGCGCACAATAACTCTTAGAGCGAGTATCCGATTTGGTCCAAGCTTGGTATATCGTAATAATATTGTCAAACTTAGGTCGGGTTGGGAGATGGGCAACATTGATCCACTCCTTCTGGTATCTCCCCCACTAATGACGTCATTTTCAAAAAAATAATTTACCCCCAAAGAAAGATTTGTGCAAGGTTCGCAAATGCCAATATTTTGGTCAGTGTTAAGACAGGCGCGAAAATGGGCAAAATCGGCACACTCTATCAAATACCTCCCCCACATTTGGAATAATTATAACTGTTATAAAATGTGAAATAAGGCTCCGATTATTTTTTAAATTCATCCCAATATTTTTGCTAACAAGAGATCTTGTATGAAAATGAATAATTTTGAATAATTATATCTCTCATGGAAGGCGAAGTAAAAATACCGATTCTATTCAAAGTTCACACAAAATAAAATGCGAAATGGGCATATGATTCATTCTTAAATTCACAAATTCCAATATTTCTTTCAATAATAGGTCTGGTGTGAAGAGGGTAGATATCGATCGACACCTTCTGGTACCCCTCCACAAAGGATCACAATTTTTAATACTCTCTCTCATAACTTGCGAAACAAGTCAACGTTTCTTTTCTCAACCAGAGACTTAATGCGAATATGGAATTTAAAAAATTCAACTTTTTGATAAAAATTGGTAATAAATCTCCGCTTTTTTAACATTTTACACTCTCCCTATAAACTCTTCCTTCTGCTTTTTCTATCTCTCTCCTATCACCAGCAACTCTATTTATTCCTAGAATGAATACAATGTATTTCTTGATTTTTTTGTTTCTTGCCCCTAAGATATCAAAGAAGCTTTTGAACAAGTAAAAAAGCTGTAAGTTCGGCCGGGCCGAACTTTTAATACCCTTCACCATTTGATACAAGTTTGACAATTTCGGCCGGGTTGAACTTTGAATACCCTCCACCATTTGGAATGAATTAGAAAATTTTCAAAAGAATTAAATCCAATAAAAATTCTTTTAAAATCTTTAAAATATCTAATATAGGAAGGTGCCGATATATGGGAGGATATACGATATTGTGGACCTATAAAGACAAATCTATATCTGCGTGTAAAGTACTCACAAGGAACTCCTTATATGGATTTTCTGATGATAATTCCATCGGAAAAAGTGGCTAAAATCATCAAAATACCGAATATAGGGGAGTACCGTTATATGGGGGCTATACGATATTGTGGACCTATATAGATGATTCTCTGCCGAGGTATAAAGTACCCACAAGGAACTCCTTGTGTGAATTTTTAGACAATTCCGTTGAAAAATGTGGATAAAATCATCAAAATACCGAAAATCTGGGGGTACCGTTATATGGAGGCTATACGATATTGTGGACTTATACAGATAATTCTCTGCCGAGGTATAAAGTACCCATAAGGAACTCTTTGTGTGGATTTTCAGACAATTCCGTTGAAAAATGTGGGTAAAATCATCAAAATACCGAATATCGGGGGGGGGGGGGGGGGGGGGGTGTACCGTTGTATGGGGGATATACGATATCGTGGACCTATATAGACAATTCTTTTTGAGGAGGTAAATTGCCCACAAGGGACTCCTTTTGTGGAATTTCAGACAATTCCGTTGAAAAATGTGGGTAAAATCATCAAAATACAGAATATCGGGGGTACTGTTATATGGGGGCTATACGATATCGTGGACCGATATAGCCCATCTTCGAACTTGACCTGCCTACAGACAAAAGAGAGATCTGTGCAAAATTTTAGCTTCCTATCTTAATTCGTTTAGACTGTAGCGTGATTACAACAGACGGACAGACGGACGGACGGACAGGGCTAAATCGTCTTAGAATTTTACGCTGATCAAGAATATATATACTTTGTTAGGTCTAAAATGATTATTTCGATGAGTTACAAACGGAATGACGAACTTAATATACCCTCCATACCTTCTTTGGTGGAGGGTATAAAAATAAATAAATAAATAAAATAAAATCTGTTAAAAATTCTGTTAAAATCTTAAAAATACCGAATGCCTATACGACGACGTGGACCTGTATAGGCAACTTTTCTCATAAGTTATTACAATATTTTAATGCGAAACTTGAAGAAAAATCTGTTTATAATGTAGCTAAAACACCGAATATAGGGGGTACCGTTATATGGGGGCTATACGAAGACGTGGACCTGCACAGACAATTTTCTTGCATGGACTGAAGTATCCATTACGAACTTCACATGCGAAATTTGAAACAATCCCGGTAAATAATGTCGCTAAAATCATCAAAATACCGAATATCGGGGGGTACGGTATATGGGGGCTATGCGAAGACGTGGACCTACATGGCCCATTTTCTGTTTTATGCTGCAGCATCTATTACGAACTTCAAATGCCAACTTCGAAACGATTCCGGTAAATAATGTCGCTAAAATCATCAAAATACCGAATATCGGGGGGTATGGTATATGGGGGCTATACGAAGACGTAGACCTACATGGCCCATTTTCAGTATCTATTACGAACTCCAAATACCAAATTTGGAACGATTCCGTTAAATAATGTCGCTAAAATCATCAAAATTCCGAATATCGGGGGGTACCGTTATATAGGGGCTATACGAAGACGTTGACCTACACAGATTATTTTATGTCTTAGGTTGTAGTATCCATTACGAACTACAAATGCCAAATTTGAAACAATTCCGGTGAATAATGTAGCTAAAATCAGCAAAATACCGTATATCGGGAGGTACCGTTATATGGGGGCTATATGATAACTTAGACCTACATGGCCCATTTACGAACCTAACCTGCCTTCTGGCAAAATATACATGTGTGCAAAATTTTAACCTTCTATCTCAATTTGTTCGAAAGATAGCGTGATTACAACAGACAGACAGACAGACAGACAGACAGACAGACAGACACACAGACAGACAGACGGACATGGCTAAATCGTCTTAGAATTTTACGCTGATCAAGAATATATATACTTTGTTGGGTCTGACATGAGTATTTCGAGGAGTTACAAACGGAATGACAAAATTAATATACCCCCCATAGTATGGTGGAGGGTATAAAAAATATTGTTTAAAATTTGAGGGTGTAAAGAATCTAAAATTAATTATTTGAAATATATTATTCCGCCGACTTGAAATTTCCGAAAAAATTTCGTATATCTTGTGTTACAGTTATATGGGGTATACATTTTTTTTTAAATATAGTGCGGAGTGCGATTGTTCTGAGTCCGGTTGGAATGTCCAAGGTCTGCGGCCAAAATTTTTGCGTGCCCAATTTAATACACCCTCCAGAATATTTTCGCGATAATATTCGGAATTTATTCTGATGTCACCGTCGATTAATACCAGCGGAGAGCGACCATCTGCTGTTATGACGGCCCACACCATCACCATGGCCGGCGCTTGAGTTCTGGTGGCCAACCGAAGGTGCACATTTTCAGCTGACCTCTTTGACAATTAAACACGATAATTTTGTTTGTCTGAAGTTGGTTGCAGTTTTTTCATCTCACCCTGTATGTACGAAATCATGATCTTCGATAACCAATTAGCTACCATAGAAGACGGTCTCTTTTACGAACTTCAAAAACTAAGTTTGAGATAATTCCATTGAAATTTTTGGTTAATTTCCGAAAAATTCGGAATATTGGTAGGTGCTATTATATGAGGGATATACAAAGATATGGGCCTCGATAGATAATATTGTGTCTTGGAGGTACCCAAATTTGAAGAAATTCCGGTGAAAAGTCTTCATCAAAATACCCAAAATTTTTAAGTTCAATTATATGGGGACTATACGAAAATGTGGTCCTATGTAGATAATTCTCTACCGGAAAAGATAGTTTCTATTGGCAACAGCAAATACCAACTTGGAAATCAAATTAATTGAACAATGTCGCTAAAATTAATAGAAACCGAATATCAGAAGATACAGTTATATGGAGGGTATGCGAAGCTTTGGAGCTATATGGGCAATTCCACGCAATGTTGTTTACTTCACACACAAATGAACAATTTACAGCAAATTAAATTTTAAATATTGTTTACTTTCAACATTGAGTAATGCCAAAATGATCGAGTTTATTGAGCGGGTTGCGAGGACATGCGGTTAGGATACCAAAATATCAAAATTAGATCAAACGTCATTTTATGTTGAAACTTTACTAAATTACGAATGTTAATATGTAGTGAAATTATTTAACCCATGTGGCGCCCAATCAAAACACAGTCATGTAGAAATATTAAAAACAAAAACTTAACTTCACTTTTAATAAATTAATGCAATTGTGTCCCCATTTTTAACCATCCGATCGTTAATGGTTTAATGCTAGTCAATATCCAGTTTCTAGCTGATCTCCTGACCATGTGTGTGATTTGCATGTTTTGATATTTTCTGACAAAACAAGCGCCAATCGTAATGATTTTTGTCATAGCATTTATGCATCATGTTGCACTCACGGTAACTGCGATAAATTATAATTTATCAATAAAATGACAACGGCGAGAAATCGAGTAGGTTGGCAGGCAGGCAGTCAGCCATCTAGTCATCCAGTCATACGACCAGTCAATTGGAGGAACCTGTTTCAACCATAACCACAGCGATCGAATAATTTTCATTCATTTTCCAGCTATTGATTAATGGACGAAAGCCACAGCGACAAACGTAAATGTGACAGCAACTAGACGCAGGCGTGGACACCAGTCCAAAAGGAATAAAACAGGCACACCATGGCGATTGACACAAATTGTTGGTCACAGTTTAGTTAATGAAGCTCTTCAAGCTCGTTGAAAGAAAATCTATGTGTGGGCTTGGAATTTATTTATTGTCGAAGTTATTAGGGAAAACACAACGCGAAGATATTGCCTAAATTATTTTTTAATATTTCAATATTTTTTTTCTGTTTTAGAAAAGAAAAGTTCAAATAAACAACATTGTTGTTAATCAGCGGGGGTGAAGTCTCCCCTGCCGCTAAGCTTACAAACTTATGCTAAACTGTTTGTTTTTTTTCTGGTTTGTTCTTCATGGCGGCTTGGAAAGACAACAATGAGATGAGATGCAGACCAGACGACAGACAACGCCAAGAGACACATCATGATCTAAAGGTAGACAGACAGAAGGGAATCATGCGGTGATTTTAAACTCAAAAAGTAAATGCCGCCACTGCATATTTTCACCGACCATCATCCGCGATCCAAACTAAATTCTATTCAAACAAACAAACAAATTCAATAACCAAACTTGAGGTCATGGAAAAGGTGAATTGAAATAAATGACGACATAACTTTATAAGCGTTTATAATAATCAAATAAATATCGTTTTGAAAAAAGAAAACACAATAACAACAAACGACGATTATGCATTCAGAAGGCTGATCATTATCCTGATCTAAATTTGGAAAATGATCAGAAATATGTAGTTACGAGGTATTTGTCGACTGTACAGTACGTTATAATAATGGCGGAACCCTTGTACAGAGACTTGGCTATATGGAAAATGAATCTTTATATGCGGTAGTTATACCCTACAACACTATGTGTTGGGGTATTAAGTTTGATTGGGCCAAAAATTATGTAACACCTCGAAATATTAGTTTCCCACATAGGAAAGTATATATGGTTCTTCCTATCTCGCCGAGCTGAGTCGATCTAGTTGTAATGATCTTCATGAAATTTAGAATGGAGGTGGGGCTAGGGTCAAGAGAGAACCCTATTTCTTTTGGAGATGATCGCATAATATTTAGGGGTTGAAATGGACCAAGAACTGGAAAAATTCCTGATTTTGCAGTTGCTCTACAGGTCGCAATTATAGACCAATCAAAGCGGATGTTAGCATGGGGCTAGAGCTTAGGGCTGGGCAGAAGCCTCCCAATTTTGATGGTCGTCGGGTAATATTTAGTGGGTGTAGTAGGCCACAATATTTGTGTTAAATAAAAGTCAAATTATCTATTAAACCGCGAATATTTTTAATCCCGGCGAAATCACAAATAGACGAACAGGTAAATTCTGACGTAGATGTTCAATTCTGTTACGTAGATGCCGATAGTAAATATATCGGATATATATAGCGAAATATATACAATGTTTATACACAAACGAAGGGGATGTTAGATAGAATGCTTATATCTCAAGAATGGCTGGACCGATTTTGACAAATATTGTCAATTCAGAATGCCCTCTGAACATAAAAGTATAAAATCTAAAAAAAAATCCCGAAAAATATGCCAATAATGATGTTAATATAGATTTTGTAGTATTTTGTGACATTTTTTTATTTTTTTCATATTTTTTATCGCATGCGATTTTGTCAATTTGACCTATAATATTTTTTTCACCTAACAACACAGGTTGGGATTATTATATAAGGATTGCAAATATCGTCCGATCCTCACGAAATTTTTCACAAGAGTAGGGTTGGGCTAAGAAGGGCTATGCCTATTGTTTTCAAAGATGTCCGCAATATATTAGGGGTTGAAATGGACCAACAACTAAAAATTGTCCTGATTTTGCAGCCGTTATAAAGGTCACAAATAAGAACCAGAGGACACGAAATCACGCATAAAGTTAGATTTTAGCATAGCGGGTATAATGGACCACTAATTTTGTGTGAGAAAATACCAGCGTTACTTACAGGCGATATCCAGAATGCACAAAAGGCGAACTACTGGCTTTTACAACACTATGTGTTGGGGGTATTATAAGTTTGATTGGGCCAGAATTTATGTAACACCTCGAAATATTGGTTTCCCATATAGGAAAGTATATATGGATCTTCCTATCTCGCCGAGTTGTGTCGATCTAGCTATGTATGTCCGTCCGCCCGTCTGTCCGTCTGTCCATGTTAATTTGTAATCACGCTACAGATCGCAATTATGGCCTGATCTTCACGAAATTTAGAATGGAGGTGGGGCTAGATGGGTCAGAATAGAACCCTATTTCTTTTGGAGATGATCGCATAATATTTAGGGGTTGAAATGGACCAAAAACAGGAAAAAATCCTGATTTTGCAGTTGCTCTACAGGTCGCAATTATAGACCAATCAAAGCGGATGTTAGAGGTTAGGGCTGGGCAGAAGCCTCCCAATTTTGATGGTCATCGGGTAATATTTAGTGGGTGAAGTAGGCCACAATATTTGTGTTAAATAAAAGTCAAATTTTCTATTAAACCGCGAATATTTTTTATCCCGGCGAAAAAACAAATAGACGAACAGGTCAATTTTGACCGTTACGTAGATGCCGATAGTAAATATATCGGATATATATAGCGAAATATATACAATGTTTATACACAAAGGAAGGGGATGTTAGTTAGAATGCTTATATCTCATGAATGGCTGGACCGATTTTGATAAAAATTGTCAATTCAGAATGCCCTCTGGACATAACAGTATAAAATCTAAAAAAAATCCCGAAGAATATGCCAATATTGATGTTTTTGTTTGTTTTTCATATTTTATTTTTTCATATTTTTTATCGCATGCCATTTTGTCAATTTGACTTATAATATTTTGTAATATTTTTTTCACCTAACAACACAGGTAGGGATTATTATATAAGGATTGCAAATATCGTCGGATCCCCACGAAAAGTTTCACAAGAGTAGGGTTGGGCTCAGAAGGGCTAGGCCTACTGTTTTCAAAGATGTCCGCAATATTTTAGGGGTTGAAATGGACCAACAAATAAAAATTGTCCTGATTTTGCAGCCGTTATAAAGGTCACAAATAAAAACCAGAGGACACGAAATCTCGCATAAAGTTAGATTTTAGCATAGCGGGTATAATGGACCACTAATTTTGTGTGAGAAAATACCAGCGTTACTTACAGGCGATATCCAAAATACACAAAAGGCGAACTTCTGGCTTTTTTATGCTGATTTCGTTGACGAATATATCCAAATATCGTAGACAAGTAAATCATATAGAGGAGCCTAATTTGGAGATACAGAGGGGCTTCTTGCTTTTGGAGATGATTGCAAAATATTTAGGGGTTTAAATTAACCAAAAACAGATATGTTTTTCCGATCACACAATTGAAGCCAATCGACACGCCTGAGAAGAGAGTTAAGGACAGCGAAGAGTTCTAGCATTTTTGATGACCATTAGATTATATTTAGCTTTAAAGTGGACTACAAGAACTAACAGCACGACGGAGTGCATAAATATTGGGCAAATGTCCCTAGGCAAAATCCTAATTTCAAATTCCAATATGGATTTAGATATAAGGGGGCTTCTAAAATATTGTTGTGTTGTGGGGTATTACATAGTCGGCCCCGCACGTCTATAGCCTTTGCTTACTTGTTTTTATGTAAATGTGTGATGTAAGAAGCGGATGTATTAAATATCCGAAGGAACCATTATATGGGCGTATAGGAAAACGTGGACCTAGACATTCAATGTTCTGCCATCGGAGCTAGAATCCAGTACGAACTACAAGTACCATTTTTAAGACAAATTCGTGAAATAATGTGGTTAAAATCATCACAATACCGAATATCAGGAGGTACCGTTATATGGAGGCTATACGAAAACGTGGACCTTTATGTATAATGTTCCGCCACTGGAACCATAACGATGTAAAAATACCAATTTTTAGACAAATTGGTGGAAATATGTGGCCGAAACTATCAAAATACCGAATATTGGGAGGAACGTGGGCCAATATATGTCATTTTCAATACCAACAATCCTAGACATAATTCAAAAAACGGTGCCAAATTTTAAAGCTCTACGTGAAATAATGTGAGCTGTATCGTGATTTCAACAGACGGATAGACAGACGGGCATCCCGTCGAATTAGAATTTTATGCTGATTATGACGAATATTTAGAGGTGTTACACACGGAATGACAAATTTTATATACCCTCCATTCCAACATGCGACGACAGGATCGATAACAGGGTCAACCAACCACCCTAGTATTCGTTAGCCGCGTAAGGGACAATTCTGTTTTCTGCAATATATCGTTTAAGGTATAAGGCAAATAATTCTCATTTACTTGATAATGACGGATACATATAGTGTTCGGTTTGGGTAACGATGAGACAGGCTTGTTACTGCAGGAGTCCTGCCACAAGGGTAGTAAGTTAAATAGTTACAACATCTCAAGCCTGATTATTTACCGCTCGTTAGCCCGATGACCATTAATCGAAGTACCCGCTTTCTTCAAATCGTTAAGACGCCGAACGCCAGCGTGGCCGCAAAGAAACATCGTAGTACCTGATATTTCTTACTTGTCCTTCGAATCGTTGGCAAATTACACCACCCGAGTACCCATCAATGTAGACAATTACGTTTCGTAGAAGTCATTTTGAACTAAAAATTCTGAATCGTCAAAATACCGAATAAATGAAGGTACAGTTATATGGGGCTATAGAAAAACGAAAACGCATAGGAAAAAACCTATTACAAACTCTAAATGAATATCCGTGGGTACCGTTATATGGGGCCTAAGGGAAAATTAGTTCCACGTTTTCCTTTAGCCCATATATAGACAATGTTGTGACATAGAACCCAATAAAACCCGAATTTGAAACTATTCCGTTAATTTGAATTTAACTAAAGTCATAAAAATATTGAATATCGAGAGGTACCGTTATATGGGGGCTATACGAAAACGTGTACCGATATATCTCTTTTTTAATGACAAGCATCATTAGCGTTTGAATTTTGAACCTTTTTCCAAACGACATATTTCCAACAGACCCGGCCGAACTTTATTAATTTTGTACTTATTTGTACTTAGATTTGGTTGCTGCGCACAAAAGTCATGCAATTAAAAAAACTTTCAAATAAGTTGTTGTAGAATTCTAAAATTTTGCATATGAATTTTGTTAGTGGGCAAGGTAACGTTTATATACGGCTTTTATACAGCGGTGAACTTTATTTTAAGTATTATGAATGCTTTATCCTCAATCTACGTCCGCAATACAAGTCAGTCTCTCTCTGTCTGCTGTAATCATGTCATCTTTCAAAGAAATTGTTATGGATAATTGAAAATTTTCACACATGTGTTTCGATATATATTCAGATCGAAATATGCTCAGTCAGTTTCGAACATGCGTTATATCAGTCACCTTTTCGTATCTCCTTACCCTAAAATGTTTCGGTTTTTTAGGGCAAACTTTGCCTTTACATACTTTTGACCAAAAATTTCAGTTGAAACGGACTAATGCCATAATACATATTCTATTACGATCTTAGTTGGCATGATTTACTTTACACAAAATCGCAAGAAGCTCTACTAAGTATCCAGACTGGTGATAGGTGTCATATAGTCAGCCCATCCGACTAGTATTCTTTTCTTGCTGGGGTACTTTTTAATAATACCTACCACTGACAATGAAAATTAGCAACTTTTTATAGGTCACGACAGAGATTTAGCATTGACCTATATTTGCTAGCCTTACTAATTGCATATATTTAGTTATTTTAAGATTTTAAAAACGATTTGGCAGTTTCACCAATATGTTATATAATTATTGTCCTAGGTCAAATGTAGGCGTGTGGTCTTAAATGGTTCTAAATATACAGAGAATTTTTTTTATAAAAAAGAACCTTAATAACTTCTAAGTCTCACTTCTGGAACAATTTTAGAGTTAAATTTTTTTGTTTTGTTTACCAAAGATGAAGAACCACTCTTAAGTTCTATATGCATCACTCTCTTTGATGTATCCAACACACTTATTGTACCGCACTTACAAAATGCAATATCTGATTTGAAATATCATCAACAAGTTGAACAAATATTAAACATGCGTTAATATTAAAGATTTATGAATCAACAAAGCACAATGCCACTATAAAAACAAAACCAACAACAAACAACCAAATTTTCAAAATAAAAATCTCAATATGGGAAAGATGATTTTTTTCTGCGGCCGAAAGACATACCTCTGAAGTCCTGCAAAATATTAGCCATGGTGTTGAATTTGCAAAAATGAAATGTGTTCAATAAAACTCAAAATTTACCAATTCACAACGAAGACGAGAACGCATCCCAAGAAAATAGTGAGCGGCCGGTGAGCGAAAGATTCTTATCAAAAATGAAAACGTATGTCTGCTGTGAACAATAAAAGATCGCCTAAAATCGGCGGCAATCGGCATATGCGCATGCGTATTTTGGCGGCTCTTTTGTAGGCTGATCGAGGAGTGTGTGTGTGTTTATTTCTCTGTTGGACAACAGGGTTCAAACAGGGCGCGCGTAAAAGAGAGTCCAATGAGCAAATTCAACAAATCATTAGCAAGATCTGCCAGAGATCAACATAGGGAGATACAGCTTTTTGGCAAACAGATTTATTAAGATAGCCAGTTTGTTAGGTGAAGTTATTCGATGTTTTATTTTTTTGAAGTCTTTAATACAGTGGTGGGATTGGGTAAAATAATTTAGAATATATTAAAGCTGATAACTAGATATCAACAATATATACAGGGCGAGATAAAAAACTGCAACAAAGTCAAACGCCATATTTTTTACATTTTTTTTAAATTTTATTGAATGAAGAAAAAATGCCGGAAATAGCATTAAATTTTAAAATAAGTTTAGGTTTGTTCTAATTAGTCACCTTTGGCACGAATTATGACCTTCAAATGGGCAATGAAACCGTCATACGCTGCCCGAATGTTGCTCTGCGGTATTTTGGCCCATTCCCGGCGAAGCGCTTGTTTGAGGTGATCGAAACTTTGGTATCTTTTAGTGCCAACCTGGCTTTCCAAACTACTCCAGACACAATAATCCAACGGATTGGTGGTATTGGAACCTCATTTTGTAACCATTCTTGGGTGTCGCGTGCTGAGTGCGATGGTGCTGAGTCTTGTTGGAATGTACAAGGTCTGCGGCCAAAATGTTTGCGTGCCCAAGGCTTTAATACATCCTCCAGAATATTTTCGCGATAAAATTTGATGCAACGGTCGACTAATACGAGCGGAGAACGACCATCGGATGTTATGGCGGCCCACACCATCACCATGGCCTTGAGTTCTGGTGGCCAACCGAAGGTGCACATTTTCAGCTGACCTTTTGTCAAGTAAACGCGATCATTTTGTTTGTTTACAAACTGCTGGAGAACGAATGTTATCTCATCGGAGAAAACCAAATTCGGCAGTTCAACACTTTCGGCCAAGCGAAGCAACTCTTTAGCTCTTTTGAGTCTATTTCCTTTCGGTTGCGGTGTAAGTTCTTGCACTTTTTAGTATTTCAATAGCTTACGTCCACTTCCTTGACGTCGGGCTACACTATCAGTATCACGGTAACGAACGATGGTACAAGACACAAAAGATTTATTCACATTTA
The DNA here is from genome assembly GCF_030504385.1 of Musca domestica. Taxonomy (NCBI): domain Eukaryota; kingdom Metazoa; phylum Arthropoda; class Insecta; order Diptera; family Muscidae; genus Musca; species Musca domestica. The sequence continues at coordinate 8,589,129 of NW_026712114.1, forward strand.
AATGCTGGGGTTCTCTAACGATAGCCACTTGCGGTTTTCCAGCCAAATATAAAGAAATCACACTATCACGCTTGAATTCCATCACGAATAACTCTTTCTCTGGAAAATTCTCACCAAAATGCTTTTGTAGGCTTGTAAACAATATAATGAGCTGTCACTGGAATAATTTTAACAGCTGTCGGACGAGTGGCTTAGAACTGACAGCAGTCTGAAGTTGGTTGCAGTTTTTTTGTAGTAGTCTTGGCACTTCTTAGAATCTACCCTAAATAAGACCTAATCTTCAAAATCATTTGATATTAAATATGTTCTACATATCAAATGTGATGGTTCATTAACGGAATCTGGAGGGTAAAACATAATTGTTACAATTAGTTTATAACCAGTGGAAACTTATGATTTTAACTCTCAGATATATCGAATTAGGCAACCAACAATATTCTAAAATCTAGTCTTATGAATATTTTTTTATACTTCCAAACCACTGTCCGGCGGTGCCATCAAGACAATACCAAACCTAACTGATCAAAAAGATTACAAGTGAAGAAAATCAAAAGATTTAAAACAATATTTAATCCCATAAAATTTTCGAACGACATAAATTAGATATAAAAATGTCAAAATATTCCCCCTTTATTTGTTGCCCATATATCGGGTTGTTAAAATTGTTTTAAAAATCTGCAATTAGTCAAAAACATTTACACAAAATTCGTATACATTCTTTAGTTGACCTCACCATCTTATTTTCTCATAGAAGGTGCTAAAATGTTGTTTTCTTCATTTATGTTCCCACAGTGAATGATGGTAGTGACTTTGTATTGTTTCTGAGAAAATGTGAGTTCTTTCAAAAGTGAAACCAATTAGCAGCTTATTATAGGTTATGCCACTATTATGAGGTTGACCTATATTTGTTGGTTTCAGGTATAACGAAAGTTCAAGTTATATTGCATACAGATACAATTTTTCAATTAATTGCGATTTGATACTTTGGTGTCTCAGTGCCTGGAATTCCTATCGACACAAACATTTTCAAAAAGTCCCTATATTGAGATATAAACCATAACTCTACTTTTCTCGTTATTGCTCCCGAATAAAACATATTCTCTAGTGGGAGTGCTCGAAGAGTAGAACTTTTATACGATATTTAGACTCCATTCTCTTGTTTTATATAGAATAGCTCGCGAGTTAGTCCTGATTTACAAATTCGTGGGAGTCAAAATGCTCGAGGTTATTTTTAGAGTAAGATCGTACCAATTAACATTGCTATAAAGTACTTGACATGAGTTTGAAAAGGTTTATATTAAAATAAGTAAAAAAGCACCAAAGTTCGCCCGGGCCGAACTTTTAGTACACTCCACCATTTGGAAGGAAATTGAAAAACTTAAAAAATGCGTTTTAAATGAAAACAGAAATGGGGCTATACGAAGACGTGGAGCTGCATATGTAATTTTTTCATAGGCTGTAGTATCCATTAGGACTCCCAAATACGAAATTTAACACAATTCCGTTGAATAATGTCGCTAATATCAAACAAATTACCGAAACGGGACTTGCATAGAAAAATTTCTGTCATAGAATGTAGTACCGAGTCGGAACTTTAAATACGAAATTTGAAACAATTCAGGTGAATACTTTGCTAAAATCATCAAAATACCTAATATCGGAGGTTATCGGTAAAAGAAGACGTGGATCTGCATAGACATAGGATGTAGTACCCATTAGGAGTTTGAAATACGAAATTCGAAAAAATTCCAGTCTATGATGTCGCTAAAAATCATCTAAATACCGAATATTGAGAGGTACCCTTATATGAGTGCTATACGAAAAAGTGGACAAAATACACATGTGTGCATGTGTATCTTACGATAGGTAGCGTGATTACAACAGACAAGCAAACAGACAGCCATTGCTATATCGGCTTGGAATTTTACCCTGATCAAGTATATATACATTGTTGTGTCTGACATAAGTATTTCGAGGAGTTATAAACGGAATGACAAAGTTAATATATGGTGGAGGGTATAAAAATTATATTGGAACAATGATATATGAGAACCAAGTTGCACCAAAAGTTGTATTTGCAATATCTGAACAGATTTTCACCAAATTTGAATCACTAGCTTCTAGCTTGATATCGGTCGTATGTACCGAAATCCATCTCATTTGAACGAGTATTACACATACGGGACACAATGAAACAGAAATCTGTCGAAGATATATATGAGAGCTATATATAAATTTGCCTCGATTCAATAAGACACGTCCTTGGGCCAAATAAATAATTTGTTGAAAATGTTATCTCAATCGAGCAATACATGTGACCTGTATTTTGTCTATCAAAATACATGAAGAGACATGCATCGATTCATAATGTGATTTTATAGAGATCGTCAAGAGAACTACGGGTCTATTTCGTCTCCTTCTGTATGTCTCAAACAAATGCACAAAGACATTATACCCTTTACCACAATGAGTCATTCGGTATGAAAAGTACTCAGAAAAAGGAGTATCTGCTCGATCTCAAGTAGATTTTACTGTCACTTAAGAGAGCAATGTCTATTCGCTCTTAAATAAATAGAACTCGAATTCGGGTAAAGAGGGAATCTTTAAAGAATTCGGGTGAACATTTCGGAGCAATATCATTTTATACGGCCAAAACGTGCCTCATCGCAATACCGGATTTAGACCATAGGTATCTTTGGACCAAATCCATTTAGGATATTTGGATTCGATCTAGAGATGTGTTTCTGTCTGGCTGGTTGGTGCGCGCGATAACTCTCGAAGGTAATATCCGATTTGGCCCAAACTTGGTATATCGTAATATTATTGTCAAACTTAGATCGAGTTTGGAGATGAAAAAAACTGGTTCACTCCTTCTGGTACCTCCTCCACAAAGATCGAAATTTAAAAAAAAAAATATATTTTGCTGCACAGAAAGAGAAAGCAAAATCTTATTTTGCTCCAACCTTGCAAATCCTAATATTTACATCAGTGCTAGGTCAGATACGAAAATTAACAATGTTGGTTCACTCCATGAAGTACCTCCACCACAAAGGGTGATGTGATGTAAGAATCCGATTTCTTCAAATTATGCACATCACAATATTTTTTTTATAAACCCAAGGTCTGGTGTGAAGATGGAATATATCGGTCCATTATATATCCCTCAAGCAGAAACCTGAGATAAATATGGAATTTCTGATTTCGCATACAATTGGATATAAATGTTCGATTTTCTTGTAATTTTGCCCATACCAATATTTGTATCTGTATTAGATAAAGTATGAAAATGGAATGCTTCAGTCGACAATATCTGGTACCTAGCATAACCAATATATCCCAAACCTGGCATGTCGCAATTTTTATATAATATTAATTTAGGTCCGATACGAAATGGACAATATTTGTCCATTCTTTCGGAAGCTAGTCCATAGAGGATTTGAATAATCTTAATAGAAGCCAAAATATATTTAAATAAGCGAACATTGGCTGAGGGTATTGCTCCATAATTATTTCCGGTTGAATGGAAATTTTTGTATTCTTCAATGTTAAAGTCGAACTCACTTGCTAGATAAAATCCGAAATCGTTAATACCGGTAAGATTCTGTCCTGTTTTAAACTTTAGTTCCATTTAAATTCCATTCCATTACCTTGACGTGTGGTCTATAATTTTGGCCGGTTGAGTGATTATAAAATTAGGCAATAATTTCCTAAAATATAAGCTATGATCAGATTCATAGCTATGACTTCAAGTATTTAGAATAGCGTGAGGATTATCGAGATGTTATGATCAGTATGTGTTACCAGTTTTAGCTAAATGAAATAAAAATAATTAATTTTCCAAATACCTTAAATATTGCAAATGCTTATGTAATACCAAATAATTGACAATCTTAGATTGGTTTCAGCGTTTTCATGTGAGTAGTCACTTTTTGGAGATGGATATAAATTATTTTTATACCCTCCACCATAGTATGGAGGGTATATTAAGTTTGTAACACCTCGAAATATACATTTTAGACCCACACAATATATATATTCTTGATCAGCATAAAATTATAAGTCGATTTAACGATGTCCGTCCGTCTGACCGTCTATGGAAATCACTCTAGCTCCGAACAGAATGAAGTAGGTTGGTAAAATTTTACTCAAATGTGTATTATGTCTGCAGGACTTTTGGTATTGAAAATGGGACATGTAGATCCACGTCTTCGTATAGCCTCCATATAATGGTACCTTCCGGTATTCGGCATTATGATGATTTTAGCGACATTATTCACTGGAATTGTTTCATAGTTGGTATTTGAAGTTCCTAATAGATACTACATCCTAAAACAGAAAATTATCTGTGCAGGTCCACGTTGTTGTACAGCCCCATATAATGGTACCTTCCGATATTCGGTATTATGATGATTTTAGCGTCATTATTTACCGGAATTGTTTCAAATTTTGCATTTGAAGTTCGTAATGGATATTAAAGCCTGTGACAGAAAATTGTCTGTGCAGGTTCACGTCTTCGTATAGTCTCCATATAATGGTGCCTCCCTATTTTCGGTATTTTGTGATTTAAGCGAAAATTTTCACCGGAAATGTTTCAAATTTAATATTTGAAGCTCATACTACAGCCTATGACAGAAAATTCTCTGTGCAGGTTCGTACGTCTTCGTATAGCCCCCTTATAACGGCACCTCCTGATATTTGGTATTTTGAAGATTTTAGCGACATTATTCCCTGGAATTGTTTGAAATTTGGTATTTGTTGTTCGTAACGGATTCTACAGCCTATGACAGAAAATTGCCTGTGCAAGTCCACGTTTTGGTATAGCCTCGATATAACGGTACCTATCTATATTCGGTATTTTGATGACTTTAGCTACATTATTCACCGATTTTCTTTCAAGTTTCGAATTTGAATATTGTAACGGCTTATGACAAAGGTCCACATCGTCTTATAGACCGTAATATAACGGCTACATCAGGTGTTTTAAAGATTTTAAAAGAATTTTTAGCGGAATTTATTTTTTTTAAATTATCAAATTCGTTCCAAATGGTGGAGGGTATTCAAAGTTCGTCCCGGTCGAATTTACAGATTTTTTACTTGTTATTAATAAAATGTCCTACTTAAAAACCTTTGCTATATAACCGTCGATAACCCGTCGATAATAATACAATACGTCGATAATTTTCAATAATCACATTGTAATTTATATAACCGCCAGAAAATATGACGATGATGCTGATAATGATAAAAAATAATTAACAAGTTGTTAACAAAGAGGTTATGTTGTGGCTCAACATAAAACAATGCCGACATTAGCATCGCTAGCATCCCATTGACGATGTTTGAAAGCACTTAATAACTGTGGCTAAATGAAATGTTTAACACTTGTTTGTTAAATTGTATGAATAACAACATTAGTGTTGGTTAAGATTAACAGAGATTAATAAATCAATTTATTAAATTTGAATTTATTATTAAAATTTGGGATTGGAAAAAAATTATATATCAATACATAAATGGGTTAATTGACTGATTCACCAATAACCAAACGAACGATTGAAGCTAGAATTGTAAAATTTTGCACGGATACTGTTTTGGAACGAAGGAGCGGACAGACCAACTACCCAGAACTGAAAACCTTTCTGCCTTATACCTTTAATTTTGCGCCGGTATGTTCCCTATTAATTAATTCCGCCACCCTTAGTAATTTCCCCTCATCACCGCAGAGTCGAAATAATTGAAAACCAATTAAAATATTCGTTTACTTTTGTTTGTTTAGCTCATTCGATATTTATTTGATTGATTGAAAATTGCTTTTAAAAGCGTTGAGGTGTAGGAAATTTTATTTGTTGTATGCAAACGGTGTTCGGGCCGCAATTTTCTCATTGAAGTTTATTGGCGGCTACCAATTAACAAAAGTAAACAATGGTTAAACAAAAGATACTAAAAACAAAAAGCCTTGTCTTCGTAAATACACACACACACATACGCAAACATTAACAAGACAAAAGGCGGCTTCTCTTTTTTTTTCTAGTGGGACAAAGCGTATCCCAACGCCGCTCGGCAACCTCTTCGACAATTTGTCAGAAAATCTAAAATCAAAAAGCATTTAGCGACAAAGTTATAATTGCCCACCGCCAACAACATCACCACAGCGGCTAAAGTGATACGGGCTACTCAAAGATTGTTTAGCACTTCTTTTTCCCCCGTCAACCAAAAGGGGTTAGCTGAGTAAATAACTGGCAGCCGTTTCAAATAAAACCAAAAAAGAAAAAAATCTTTGAAATTTTTGGAGAAAATATTTAAATACTAAATGCAAACAAATTTTCAAACAAATCTTGTTTGATTTCATTATTTTGAATTGCCGAAGATAATTTAATGGTTAATGGTGGATGGATGAATGGACGGTCGGACAGACAGACAGGTATGAATGGGTGTCGTCTGCTAATGGAAATACTGCCACAGAAGCCGCTTCCGTGAGCACAACACCGCCCTGGGCTTGCTCAACGATCTTCTACTGTTGGTTGGTTCACTTGCTTTTTCTTTCGGTTACTTAGTTGGCCAGGCCAACGGATCACTTTGCTGTTTACATTGGCTATTTACTTATCTTAACTAGCCAGGCACATACTTACTCACTCACCAACTCGCTGATCATCACTTGTTGGTTGCGGTATGATCAAACAAATTGTGTGAAGAAGTCATTGAGTGGCTGGCTTGGAAGGAGATACATTTTTTAATTTGGTGAAAATGTAAATAACATAATTATTAAAAAATAGCTATAATAACTATTGAAATAATAAAGGATTTTGAAACTTTAAAAATTAGATGTTTAATAAATGATTTATTAAAATTGGAAATAAAGGATATCAAATATAAAAATTTTACAATTTCTTTACAAAGTAAATTTATGAAGGACTCGTTATAAATAATTGGCGGATAATATTTTCAATGTTTGATAGAATGAAAATCATTCAAAGGCACTTAATGTG